>NW_026707609.1:177500-200000 GCF_902713425.1 Acipenser ruthenus
TACAATGCTTCCCTATGCTTTACCAGACCTCTCTGTGCTTTACAATGCTTCCCTATGCTTTACCACACCTCTCTGTGCTTTACAATGCTTCCCTGTGCTTTACCAGACCTCTCTGTGTTTTACAATGCTTCCCTATGCTTTACCAGACCTCTCTGTGCTTTACAATGCTTCCCTATGCTTTACCAGACCTCTCTGTGCTTTACAATGCTTCCCTATGCTTTACCACACCTCTCTGTGCTTTACAATGCTTCCCTATGCTTTACCAGACCTCTCTGTGCTTTACAATGCTTCCCTATGCTTTACCAGACCTCTCTGTGCTTTACAATGCTTCCCTATGCTTTACCAGACCTCTCTGTGCTTTACAATGCTTCCCTATGCTTTACCACACCTCTCTGTGCTTTACAATGCTTCCCTATGCTTTACCAGACCTCTCTGTGCTTTACAATGCTTCCCTATGCTTTACCAGACCTCTCTGTGCTTTACAATGCTTCCCTATGCTTTACCAGACCTCTCTGTGCTTTACAATGCTTGCCTATGCTTTTTTGTATTACCATTTATATACATTTTTTATCGATCAGAATTATTATTATTATTATTATTATTATTATTATAAACAGTGTCAGTGGTGGAGTTTGTGAAGTTGCCTTGTCAAAACGTTATCAAATCTGGAGTACACACAATTTACATACATTTCCTAAATGCAAAAGGAGAATAAACATAGCGTTAGGGTAACAAACACGCGGCGCCTTTCTCCAACAGAGAGCGTAATAAGTACATTTTTACCAGTAAATGTGTACAGTGCTGTGACACACTGAATTGCGGTCTCTTACCTGCATGCTCTTTTATCAGCGGCGTTAGGTTATAAACTTTACCCAGATAAGACACCCAGATATCGTCAATGGTGTTGTGTAACGAGACTTCATACGGCGTGTAATATTTCGTATTCTTCATTATTCATTTGTTTTGAGCCCAAACTATTAGTAATAAATCATATGATTCGGCGCGTTATAATTCTGGTATCCATGGACAGAACTTTTGCGTCTTCGTTGCCCTGGAAACCAAACACCCCCCTTACCCTAAAGTCGACTACAAAAACAAGGTATTCTGGGATTTGTAGTCTTTTTTTTTTTTTACAATTTATAAATATATTATAAAAGGAACCGTATCGCCAGTTTTCGGCAGTGGCGTTTTAAAATAAATAAATAAATAAAATAAAAAAGACTATTCACGAACGACTAAAAAAAAAATGTCAACCTTCCTTTACGTCATCACAATAAAAATATCTATTAGATCTCGCGGTAGTTCGTCGTGCATCTAGTAAAATCTCGCGAGAGTTGCTGCAGCTCTTGCAAGGGAGGAACAACCCGATGGCTGCCGTGCAAGAGGGGGACGGAGCTCCCATTAACACGGGGGTAAACGGGTTTGTTTGTGTAGTGCACGGGGATAGGCAGCGTATTACTAATTGTGCAATGCTGATTTTGACTAGCGGTGGGCAGATAGATCAGAAAAAAAAAAAACTACTGGTATATTTCGATGCTAAACAGAAACGATACTTTGTGTACAATATTACGAGTTTTACTGTGAACGGCTGAATATACTGGACCACAGTGGCGTGCTCTTTATAATTCACTACGTGGGTCTCAAATGTTTCATTTTGAGACACACACACACACACGTCGCCTGCTTTCTGCGCTCGGATAAAGGACTTTCTCAGTGTAGTTTTCCTAGTTAGTCTTGTCCTGTTGCTTCCTCCTCCTGCATAGGGCGTGTCATTGGGGTTCAAACTTGTTACTGGTTGTAGAACACGTCAATCAATCAGGGAGCAACAGCAGCAGCAGTTGATTGGTTACTGATAAGACAGACGGTGTGTGTGTGTGGGGCACCCCAGGGCGCTCACTCCTGCGTTTGGAGCTCCCCAGGGCGCTCACTCCTGTGTGTGGGGCACCCCAGGGTGCTCACTCCTGTGTGTGGAGCACCCCAGGGCGCTCACTCCTGTGTGTGGAGCTCCCCAGGGCGCTCACTCCTGTGTGTGGAGCTCCCCAGGGCGCTCACTCCTGTGTGTGGAGCACCCCAGGGCGCTCACTCCTGCGTGTGGAGCACCCCAGGGTGCTCACTCCTGTGTGTGGAGCACCCCAGGGCGCTCACTCCTGTGTGTGGAGCTCCCCAGGGCGCTCACTCCTGTGTGTGGAGCTCCCCAGGGCGCTCACTCCTGTGTGTGGAGCACCCCAGGGCGCTCACTCCTGTCTTTTCGTCCCCTCCTTCCTTCTGGATCAGAAGGACGGAGAGTTCTGCTCCCAGGAGACGCTGAAGCTGGAGGATCTGCTGAACAAGAACATGCGGATCCGCATGACTGACGGACGCACGCTGGTCGGGCTGTTCCTCTGCAGCGACCGTGACTGCAACGTCATCCTGGGATCCGCGCAGGAGTTCCTGAAACCCACAGGTAACCCCAGCAGGATCCGAACCGCTCCTCCCCTATATATATATTTTTCATTTTATCAGCCGCCTTTTTTGTACCCTGCAGTTCTACCTTCGCAGAAACCTTATCTAATATCATTTTTTTAATTTATTTTTATTTTTTGGTCTCAATCCTAAAATTGTAAGTGATTCAAAACTTTTGTCCCGAGCTGTAGGTCCGATTGTAAAATCACCAGAGGTCGCTTTGAGTTTCTTTAGATCCCTAGTGATGAGACGCCTCTGTGTTTGGTTCATCTCCCTAGTGATGAGACGCCTCTGTGTTTGGTTCATCTCTCTAGTGATGAGTCGTCTCTGTGTTTGGTTCATCTCCCTAGTGATGAGACGCCTCTGTGTTTGGTTCATCTCCCTAGTGATGAGACGTCTCTGTGTTTGGTTCAGCTCCCTAGTGATGAGACGCCTCTGTGTTTGGTTCAGCTCCCTAGTGATGAGACGCCTCTGTGTTTGGTTCATGTCCCTAGTGATGAGACGCCTCTGTGTTTGGTTCATGTCCCTAGTGATGAGACGCCTCTGTGTTTGGTTCAGCTCCCTAGTGATGAGACGCCTCTGTGTTTGGTTCAGCTCCCTAGTGATGAGACGCCTCTGTGTTTGGTTTTCAGATTCCTTCTCTCAAGGGGAGCCCCGGATTTTAGGGCTGGCTATGATTCCGGGGCATCACGTCGTCTCCATTGAAGTGGAATCGGACAGCCTCCTCTCCTCCCAGTACCTCTGATCCCCTCGGACCCGGAACCGGGCTCACCGGACCGCCAGGCTTTGAAAGTTCAGCTGCTTTGAGTAAAGGTGGACAGAGTCAGACTGGACCCTACAGAGTAGCCGGTCCTCAAATCAGGACCGTGGCACTTAACGGGTTAATTACAGTGACGCTTTTTATAAACACGATGGCCACAGTACTTACCCGTCCATTTGAAGCATCCAGTCAGACCAGCATACATGTTTAAATTTAAAAGCAACCGTACTGTAGCGAACCCAAAACAGCTCCATAAAACGCCTCTGCCACAAAGATCCAGGAATTACACAAGTCTAGAAACGTGCGGTTTTGAAAGAAACCCCCTAAAAAAACAAGGACTTTGTGCTGGAGGCGCCTGTGCATTACTCAGTAAGTTCATATAGGTGTGTGTAAGAAATGTGTTCTCTTGGTAATAAAATGAAAGTTTGGGGGCTCCCCGCCCCCCCCACAAAACAGTCTCTTTCGTTTCTTTTCTCCAGGCCCGATTGCTGGTCCAGTCTCAAGTCTGGTCCAGTTTAGTAACAACTCAGTGCTGTGTTTGTGAACAGCGCCACCCCTCTGCCTGGGGATGAAAGCTCGCGTATCTGGCTTGGATTGCAAGACAGATGGGACCAATACAGAGGCAGCGAATCATTAGGGATGGGACGAATACAGAGGTTCAGAATAATTTTCCTTTAAGGTCTCACTGAACCGACACATTTCAATAGAAAGTGTGATTTAAATGTTCAGCCGGCTTTCTATTGAAATGTGTTGGTTCAGCGAGACCTTAAAGGAAAATTATTCTGAACCTCATCCCTAATTTTTTATATAATGAATGGAGGGATGCTAGGAGAACAGCCGCTGTAGTTCTCAAATGTGCAGCTTGCACAGAAACACACGTTGGGATAAACGCGTATTTTTCATAACATTGTATATGGTTCTGCCCTCCGTTAAAGAAATCACAGGAGGCTCGGGGGTCCAGCGGTTACAGAAAGGGGTCTCGATACCAGGAGGTTCAAATCCCAGCTCAGCCACTGACTCCCTGTGTGTGTGTGTGTGTGTGTGTGTGTGTGTGTGACCCTGAGCGAGTCGCTTCACCTCCTTGTGCTCCGTCCTCCAGGATGAGACGTCAAACAAACGAGCTCCTATTGGAAGTGACTCTGCAGCAGCAGCAGTTGATGATGCAGAGTTCACCCCCCTAGTCTCTCAGAATTTCCTCAGAAGCTGCAGAGTTTAATAAATGGCACACAAGCTTCTCGGTTTCCGTGAGCTCCCACATGTTTATTTCAGACGGTTGTGCAAGTAAATGTCTCAGAGGACAGGAGACAGACGGAGCTTTAAAACCCTTTGGAGGTACAGGGGACACGTGTGCACCCCCTGCCCCCTCCCCCCTCCCCCCCACTTCAACAAAAGGACAATATGAACCAGAGAACCAAACAAATAATACAAAAAAAAAATTCTAATTAAAACAAACCACCTGATTTAACCCTCAGAGTTACAAGGCAGAAAACGGGGGGTGGTGTTGGAGATTCGTGAAGGACAGTCCGTCCCGTAACTCAGGCATCCTCACGCTGCTAAATATCACTCCACTCCGTTTCCTAAAGCTGTGAAGCGTCTTTAAGCAGAGGAACGGATTCAGATCGCTGATGCGGAGCCGGCTGACAGCAGGGAGTGGCCGTCCGCTTTTAACAGAACTGAAAGGGATATTGCCTGAGTTTTAGGAGGCTGAACCAATCAAGGAAATTCACTTAATACCTGATCCGCTCTCCAGAAGCCCCCCCTCTTTCTCTCCCTCACCGCCAATACTGGCCTCTACTCTCCTCAGATATATTTATCACATTACAGACGCACCTCTTAGATTTTGATCAAAATCCATCTTCTTTATTCTTTAGAGGGGCAGGCGAGAGCCGCTCGGGTATTAAATGTAAATTCTGCTAAAAACTAAAAATGTTCTACCTACCTCTAAATAGACCCATCATTAAAAAAAAATACATATTATAATATAATAAAAAACAAGAGGCAGGCAATTTAACAAAAATTGAGACAAAAACACTCCCCGGATTTCATCAAGAACAAAACGCGCTGCGAGGCGCGGAGTCATGTGACTTCCTTCACATCCTTCTTTTAAACAGCGGTGCTGATGGGAGATTACAGGCTGCAAGTTTAATGGTATAATTAACCAGCGGCTAGTTTCACAACCCCCACCCCCCCCTCCACGATTAGCACTAGGACTAAAGGGAACATGAGAGAGTAGAGGAGTGCCAGACAGGGTGTGTGAAACCAGGACCAAAGAAAACATGATCTTCCCTCAGTGACAGACAGACATATTCACACACACACACACACACACACACACACACACACATATATATATACACATATAGGAAGTTGCCTCTTTTGAACAAATCCTATTCATGTATTAATATTTATATATTATCCCCCCCACCTTCCCGACGTTCCGCTCTGTGTAACACGCCTGCGTCGAGGGAACGCGTGTTTGAAAACAAAACCGCAGAGGTACTTCTGGACTTTTGATGCCATGGCAACCACTCTCACTTATTTCTATTGAAATCTATTAACGTGCTTCTGATGTGTCATGTACTGAGAGAGAGAGAAAGAGAAAGAGAGAGACCAAGAGAGGATTCTACATCAGGTACTGAGAGAGAGAGAGAGAGACCAAGAGAGGATTCTACATCAGGTACTGAGAGAGAGAGAGAGACCAAGAGAGGATTCTACATCAGGTACTGAGAGAGAGAGAGAGACCAAGAGAGGATTCTACATCAGGTACTGAGAGAGAGAGAGAGACCAAGAGAGGATTCTACATCAGGTACTGAGAGAGAGAGAGAGACCAAGAGAGGATTCTACATCAGGTACTGAGAGAGAGAGAGAGACCAAGAGAGGATTCTACATCAGGTACTGAGAGAGAGAGAGAGACCAAGAGAGGATTCTACATCAGGTACTGAGAGAGAGAGAGAGAGAGAGCGCGAGAGAGAGCGGAGAGAGACAGAGAGAGAGAGACACCAAGAGAGGATTCTACATCAGGTACTGCGAGAGAGAGAGAGAGAGAGAGAGAGAGCGCGCGAGAGAGACAGAGAGAGAGAGACACCAAGAGAGGATTCTACATCAGGTACTGCGAGAGAGAGAGAGAGAGAGAGAGAGAGAGTCAACAAGAGAGGATTCTACATCAGGTACTGAGAGAGCGAGAGAGCGAGAGACACAGACACCAAGAGAGGATTCTACATCAGGTACTGAGAGAGAGAGAGAGACCAAGAGAGGATTCTACATCAGGTACTGAGAGAGCGAGACAGACACCAAGAGAGGATTCTACATCAGGTACTGAGAGAGCGAGACAGACACCAAGAGAGGATTCTACATCAGGTACTGAGAGATCGAGAGAGAGAGCGCGAGACAGACACCAAGAGAGGATTCTACATCAGGTACTGAGAGAGCGAGAGAGAGAGAGAGCGAGCAAGAGAGAGAGCGAGAGAGAGAGAGACACACACACACACAATTTTAAAAAGGTGCAAAATCAAAAATAAAATGTGCTGGATGGAAAAAATAAAATCCAGCTGAAGGACGTGTGATTTGAAGCAGCTTGAGAAAATCCAATTAGAAACAGTGACTAGAATTCCTTCAGTGGTCTTAGAGAGAAAAAAAAAAAAGTCCAGTGGAAACATTATCACTGAATTCATGTAGTTTTTTTTAACTATTTCTAAATTGCCCATGGAGTGATTTAATATTTACGGATGAGAACATTACTTCATAAAAAAACAAAAAGAACCCACAGCCATAAATCAAGATTGAAGCAATGTTGAAAAAAAAGAAAACGTCTCTTAAAAGAAAAATAAAGAAAGAAAACGCTTTGGTTTTTACAGCGTTTAAATCAACCCGGAAGATGAGAGTTTTACCAAAAACAATATATATATATATATATAATTACACATTACACACTGCTGTGGAAAAGTCTTGAGAGACATTTTGCACATTTTTTTTTCGGGGGAGGGGGGTGTTTATACTACCACAGAATCAACCAGCGCCATCTACAGAACCTCACGTCATGTATACATTTGAAATGGGTTTTTACTGGACGCGTCGCTGTGTAAATGCGATGGTTTCGCTGCTCATGTATATTTACTGTGAGTTGTTGGGATCACACGTTTTTTGCAGATTCTGATCAATGTGAATTATAGATTGCTAAAATGACATGCTTGGCTTCTTCTCATCCTAACTACGGCTGTATTAATAACAGTCAAAGTTGTTATAATCGTGGAAAACACTAGAGGAGGCTTTGAGTAAATTGTTGAAGCTCAGAACATCCAGATACAGATTGCAACTCCAGAATCTGTCCAAGACTTTTGCACAGCAGTGTGTGTGAAATTAAAGATTGAAGCAATTGATCTCCCCCAACAAAGACGAGCCTTCAACATAGAAGCATAAGAAAAGGAAGAGGGTTCTGTTTTTTCTGTTGATCAGGAAGAGAGTTTTCAGACGGCTAGTGGTTCGACCGTTCCCTCGCAGAGCCCTCGGCTCAGTCAGCAGGTTCCCACGCGATCCCAGGTTTGTTTTCAGTTGTAATTAAATTTGAAGTGGAAGTTCCCAGAACCGAAGGGGTTAAACTCAAAAGGCCAGCTGTTGGGGTTCCCTCCTCCCCCCCCTCCTCCCTGCTGGCTTTCGGGGTCCAGGGGATCCTCGCCCGCGTCGAATTTCTGTCGCATTTCTAGAAACAATAAAATAAATAATTAATAATAATTAAACACGATGGCCACAGTGTTTACCCGTCCAATGGAAGCATCCAATCAAAACTATCACACCTGATTACATTTCAATAAAACCGCTCCATAAATGTCTCTCCCACAAAGATCCAGGAATTACGCAGGTCTAGAAACGTGCGGTTTTGAAAGAAACACAAACCCCGCCCCCCCCCCCCCTCCCGGATTTTCATTTTTACAAAAACACGCTATCTGGTTCGACTCTGGCTTAAAGAAACTTCTCGCCATGTTCTCAGGGTGCGACTCCCGTTTGATCCAGTCCTGGTTTCACTAGGAGTTTAATAATCAGACACACCTGAGCTTGTTACCTAGACACACTGGGGGCTGATCAAGCTGGTAGTAAAACCTGGACTGGGTGACGGGAGTCTGGTTTCCGTCCCTGTTTTTACCTGGGTCTGTCAGGACCTCTTTGGCAGAGGCGATGTCGATGAACCTCTTCTCCGCTTCCTTCTTCTGCCCCTCGGATTGGAAGTTGTCCGGGTGCCACTGCTGCGCCAGCTTCCTGTACGCCTTGGTGATCTCCTGCTTGTTTGCGTTTCTGGAGAGAGAGAGAGAGAGAGAGAGAGAGAGAGAGAGAGAGAGAGAGAGAGAGAGAGCGAGAGAGAGAGAGAGAGAGAGAGAGAGAGCGCGAGAGAGAGAGAGAGAGCGAGAGAGAGAGAGAGAGAGCGAGAGAGAGAGAGAGAGCGAGAGCGAGAGAGAGAGAGAGCGCGAGAGAGAGAGCGAGAGCGAGAGCGAGAGCAAGAGAGAGAGAGCGAGAGCGAGAGAGAGAGCGAGAGAGAGAGCGAGAGAGAGAGCGAGAGAGAGAGCGAGAGAGAGAGAGGGGGGTGTTTGTTGTTTGGGGTGAAACGCATTACTGTAACCTTCCCCTTCCTGTACTGGACAGTTAGATCTTTAGCACCAACTCCCTGTGTGTGTGTGTGTGTGTGTGTGTGTGTGTGTGTGACCCTGAGCAAGTCACTTCACCTCCTTGTGCTCCGTCCTTTGGATGAGACGTCAAACAAACGAGCTCCTATTGGAAGTGACTCTGCAGCAGCAGCAGCAGTTGTTGATGATGCAGAGTTCACCCTCCTGGTCTCTGGAAGTCGCTCTGGATAAAAGCGTCTTCGAGCCTCGGCCCGTTACCCCAGCGTACCTGTGCACCCCGAGGATTTTGTAGTAGTCTCTCTTCTGGGACTGTTTGAGGAGTTTCTGGGCGCGCTCCAGCCCCTCTCTGATTTCCTGATTCTCCGCGTCGAATTCCCGGGCTTCTTGATAGTCTTCCACAGCTGGGGAGGAGGGAAGGGGAGGGATTAGAACAACATTTAAAAAAAAAAACAAAAAACAAAAAAAAAAACCAACACAGCTCTGACATTCTGCAAACTCGTACAAAAAGATTCCCGATCCAAAGTGTGGCTTCTGAACGGCCTTGTTTGAGAACAATGGAAATCTGAGTGAGGGCTTACCTTTCACATACTGCTCCTCGATTGTGAAGGGAGTGATGGACGGGTGGAGGGGTAGATGGAGGGAGTGAGGGATGAGTAGATGGATGGAGGAGGGAGGGGCGAGTAGATGGATGGAGGAGGGAGGGGCAGTTAGATGGATGGAGGGATAGATAGATGGAGGGCGGGAGGGATGAGTAGATGGATGGAGGGAGGGATGGAGGGATGAGTAGATGGATGGAGTAGATGGATGGAGGGGAGGGAGGGATGGAGGAAGGAGGGAGGTATAGAAGAATGGAGGGATGGATGGATGGATGGAGGGATGAAGGCTTACCCTTCTCGTACTCCTGGTTCAGGATGAAGGCCTCTGCTCGGTCTCGGAGGATGAAGATGTTTCGCGGGTCTCTCTGATGAGCCTCCGAGCACGCCTCGATGGCCTCTCTCGCTCTCTTACTCTGCGGGGAGGGGAGCCAACAACCAGGACAGCGTTTTAAAACTCATTCGCCTACTTTCACAGGCCTTGAGCGCTGCAGACTCGCTCTCAGCGTCTTCAGTGTGAATTCAATGACTAACGTTTCCACTAGAAGTCTTTCTCAGCGTCTTCAGTGTAAATTCAATGACTAACGTTTCCACTAGAAGTCTTTCTCAGCGTCTTCAGTGTGAATTCAATGGCTAACGTTTCCACTAGAAGTCTTTCTCAGCGTCTTCAGTGTAAATTCAATGACTAACGTTTCCACTAGAAGTCTTTCTCAGCGTCTTCAGTGTGAATTCAATGGCTAACGTTTCCACTAGATGTCTTTCTCAGCGTCTTCTAGTCAAAGCATTAGTCGTTGAATTCACACTGAAGTCTCTCTCAGCATCCTCAGTGTGAACTCAATGACTGACAGTGACTAGAAGTCTCTCCGAGTGTTTCTCCAGCCCAGGCTGGCTGTCTCTTACCCTGGACAGACAGTGGCAGATCCTCTCCTTGGCTCTGGTTGTGTAGAACGGCACGTTGGGCTCCGTCTTCATCGCAGCCTCGTACTTCTCGATCGCGTCCTCGTACCTTTGGGATCACAAAACGGTTAAAGAAAAGGGCTCAGATCCCGGCTCAGCCACTGACTCCCAGTGTGTGTGTGTGTGTGTGTGTGCGTGCGTGCGTGCGTGCGTGCGTGCGTGCGTGTGTGTGTGAGAGAGAGTGTGTCTGTGTGTCTGTGTGTGTGTGTGTGAGAGTGAGTGAGTGAGTGAGTGAGTGAGTGAGTGAGTGAGTGAGTGAGTGAGTGAGTGAGTGAGTGAGTGTGTGTGACCCTGAGCAAGTCACTTCACCTCCTTGTGCTCCGTCCTTCGGATGAGACGTCAAACAAACGAGCTCCTATTGGAAGTGACTCTGCAGCAGCAGCAGCAGCAGCAGCAGTTGTTGATGATGCAGAGTTCACCCCCCTAGTCTCTGTAAGTCGCTTTGGATAAAAGCGTCTGCTGAATGACTAAATAATAATAATAATAATAATAATAATAATCTTTGAATAATGCACACCTTAATAAATACGTCCGATTGAATTTACTCTCTGTTGTCTAGGATCACCGATAGCACAGATTCATGAAAAGTAAAATGCTTATGAACCGCTTCCTCACCTCTGCTCGCTGATGCTGTGCTCTGCAGACTCCAACTGCTTGGACAGCTTCTTCACTTGCTTGTAATGAGAGAAACACTCCTGGTCATCCTGGTCCAGCTTCAGACACTCGCGCACCTGACTGAAAAAAAAAAACCCACAGAACTATTCCAACTGAGCTCTCAAATTACTGAACTAGACCCTTCATTGAACCGATCCTTTGCTTAATCAGACCTTTTGAATTGTTTTCAGCTTTTAAAACAAACAGTTGGAGATTTCAAGTTCACTATACAATTTCTTAAGCAATTTGGGAGAAAAAAAACCTGCAACTTTCTAGGAGCCGAGTACAATTAACAAGGTCTAATTAAGCACATTCTCAGTTCAATGAAGGGTCTCGTTCAGTAATTGAGAGCTGGGCTGGAATTCAAAGCAGCAGACACAGGGGGTCCCCCCCTAGATCGGGGTTTGGAGACCCCTGATCTAACGGACCCCCTCAACAGCAATGGTTCTGCACCGTCCAAGGCAGGAGTCTCCAGCCATGATCCTGCAGGGCCCGCTGTCCCTCCTGGGTTCTGATCCAACTGTTCAGCGCTTATTAGAAGCTTCACGGGTCCAATTAAATTAATTTAGGGCAGAGCTGGAACAAAATCCAGGAGGGACAGCGACCCCCCCCCCCCCCAGCACCAGGACTGGAGACCCCTGGTCTCAGGGATCAACGCCAGTCCGCAGGGGCCCGCTCCTCTGGGTCTGCCCTGACCTGAGGGAGTCCGGGTGCTCTCCCAGGCTGTAATGCAGACGGCTCAGCTGCAGGAAGGCGGCCCGGTTGTCGTTGCGGAGCTTGGTGGTGGGGTTCAGGTCCTGGATGGCCTTGCGGGGCTCCCCCAGCTCAATGAAGCAGGCAGCGCGCAGCTCCCTCGCATCCGGGTCCCAGGGAGACAGCTGGGTGGGGTGTAGAGAGAGAGAGAAGGGGCCGTTATATAGAGGGACAGGACAGTTCTATAGAGGGACAGGGGGACGCAGAGAGTCAGGGACAGTCATGTAAATATATAGGGACAGGGAGAGTTACACAGACGTATATACAGGGACGGATATACTGGGAGGTATCAGTCACACACTCGGAGTAACACACACCCCTCCTACCTCTCTCCATGACAGTGCCCTGGTCGTCAGTCAGTCTGTCTCTCTGTCTGTCTGTCTCACACACACTCGTACCTCGATCACTCTCTCCATGACAGTGACAGTGCCCTGGTAGTCTCTCTGTCTGTCTGTCTGTCTGTCTGTCTGTCTCACACACACTCGTACCTCGATCACTCTCTCCATGACAGTGACAGTGCCCTGGTAGTCTCTCTGTCTGTCTGTCTGTCTGTCTCACACACTCGTACCTCGATCACTCTCTCCATGACAGTGACAGTGCCCTGGTAGTCTCTCTGTCTGTCTGTCTGTCTGTCTCACACACACTCGTACCTCGATCACTCTCTCCATGACAGTGACTGTGCCCTGGTAGTCTCTCTGTCTGTCTGTCTCACACACACTCGTACCTCGATCACTCTCTCCATGACAGCGACAGTGCCCTGGTAGTCTCTCTGTCTGTAGGCTGCCTGTGCATCTTCACTCAGCCGCTCCAGCTCTCCCGTCAGCGCCAGCTGGGACCGCGCCTCCTCGTTGCCAGGGTTACCGAGGAGCTGGGGGGGGGGGGGGGGGTCACGAGACAGGATCAGATTACTAACAACTACAGGTACTGCAACAGGGCTGGAAATGAGACTCCCGTCACGCAGCAGTGTGATCCAGTCCTGTTTTCACTAGGAGTTTAATAATCAGACACACCTGAGCTTGTTACCTAGACACACTGGGGGCTGATCAAGCTGGTAGTAAAACCTGGACTGGGTGACACTGCTGTGCAACAGGAGTCTTATTTCATATTTTTGTCCGTTTTAATAAAAACTGTTTCAAATCGTGAAATATTTTAAAATACTGATTTATAAACCACAGAATAAGCTGCTTTTTTGTTTTACAAAATAAATACAGCCCTCTATATCATGCAAAGTGTCATACTCAGCTCCTGGGGGGCTCGCAATGTCTTCTGGCTTTCACTGACCCCCTGACCCCCCCCCCCCCACGAGCTTGCAATTAACTAATTGGTCTAATTCCACGGCCCTCCCTCCAAGATTGGAGTGTGACACCACTGCTGTAAAAGGATCGTGGTAAACGGACCCCCCCATCCCATCCCCCCCTCTCACCACAGCTTCGAAGTCCTCCCTGGCCTCCTGTGCGCTGCCCTGTTTCAGCAGGATGTTTCCCCTCTGCAGCCTGGCCTGGAGGAACAGGAAGGGAAAGGGGAGAGCGATCACACACGCACGCACGCACGCACACACGACAGCAGGGGACCCCAAACCCGGTCCGGGGGGTACCCCCCCTGTGGTCTGCCGGCTTTCCATTCCAACTGAGCTCTCAATTAATTAACTGGACCCTTAACTGAACTGATCCTGTGCTTAATTAGACCCTTTTTAAAATTGTTTTCAGCTCTTAAAACAGTTGCAGGGTTCAAAGTTACTTATAAAATGTTACGGCTAATTTGAAATCTGCAGCTGTTTAAGAGCGGAAAACAACTAAAAAAAGGTCTAATTAAGATAATAATCAGTTCAATGAAGGTTCTAGTTCAGTAACTGGGACCTCCGTTGGAATATAAACCAGCAGAAACAGCAGGGGGCGCTGCTCTACAGCTTCCACACAGAGATGCACAATTTGCATCTCCACAGAAACACTGCACTGCCCCCTGCAGGTTAATACAGCAATAAACGCATTATTTTATTTTTTAATATATAATCGCTGCATGGTATTTTTGTAGTTTCTCCTGTCCCCATGCTTTCCTGGTTGTTATATACCAGGCATTCAATACTTTACAATGCTTCCCTGTGCTTTACCATGCTGTCACTGTGCTGTATTACACTATGCTGTATGATAAAGCACAGTGAAAGCATAGGGAAGCATTGTAAAGCACAGAGAGGTGTGGTAAAGCATAGGGAAGCATTGTAAAGCACAGAGAGGTCTGGTAAAGCATAGGGAAGCATTGTAAAGCACAGAGAGGTCTGGTAAAGCATAGGGAAGCATTGTAAAGCACAGAGAGGTGTGGTAAAGCATAGGGAAGCATTGTAAAGCACAGAGAGGTCTGGTAAAGCATAGGGAAGCATTGTAAAGCACAGAGAGGTGTGGTAAAGCATAGGGAAGCATTGTAAAGCACAGAGAGGTCTGGTAAAGCATAGGGAAGCATTGTAAAGCACAGAGAGGTGTGGTAAAGCATAGGGAAGCATTGTAAAGCACAGAGAGGTCTGGTAAAGCACAGGGAAGCATTGTAAAGCACAGAGAGGTCTGGTAAAGCACAGGGAAGCATTGTAAAGCACAGAGAGGTCTGGTAAAGCATAGGGAAGCATTGTAAAGCACAGAGAGGTCTGGTAAAGCATAGGGAAGCATTGTAAAGCACAGAGGTAAAAAACGACCAGCATACTCACTGCCAGAAAGTCTGGTTTTAATTGGATGGCCCTGGTGAGGTCAGGGAGGGCGGATTTGGACTTGCCCAGCGCGAGGAACACAGCGGCGCGCTTGTAATAGGTCAGGTAGTTCTTCGAATCTCCTTCTGCAAGTTCAACACAGAAACAGCACGCAGATCAGAGAGGCTTCGCAGGTCCAGCGGTGAAAGAAAAGGGGGCTCGATACCAGGAGGTTCAAATCCCGGCTCAGCCACTGACTCCCTGTGTGTGAGTGTGTGTGTGTGTGTGTGTGTGTGTGTGCGTGTGTGACCCTGAGCGCGTCGCTTCACCTCCTTGTGCTCCGTCCTTCGGATGAGACGTCAAACAAACGAGCTCCTATTGGAAGTGACTCTGCAGCAGCAGCAGCAGCAGCAGTTGATGATGCAGAGTTCACCCCCCCTAGTCTCTGTGAGTCGCTTTGGATAAAAGCGTGTGCTGAATGACTAAATAATAATAATAATAATAATAATAATAAGCATTACAAGGGATATTATTATTATTTATTACAGATCAGACAAATTCTCATTGAGATTTAACCCCTTGAGGGACAAAAGGGTTAAAAGTGTGTGTGTAATTTTATTATTATTATTATTATTATTATTATTATTATTATTATTAATTTCTTAGCAGACTTACAGTCGTAAACGAAAAATACATTTCAAGAATCACAGTACAAGTATTAATACAATTAAGAGCAAGATAAATACAATGACTTGGGTTCCAGTAATTGCAGACACACTTACCCACGGCGGAGTGATAGTGAGACAGGGCCTCGGCCAGCTGCCCCGCAGCCAGGAGCTTCCGTCCCATCTCCAAGTGCTGCTCGATCTCAGCATGGCTGGCACCCAGCAGCCCTGCAAACACACACACCCGTCAGCAGGGGGCAGCGAGCTCTTCAGCAACGTCAGGTCCGTATTGAACACACAAGGATTACTTCAGAGATTGTAAGTTCCTCCACCAAAAAAAAGTATTCCTGTACACTTGTGTTGTAGTGTGTGTTTGGGCGTGTCACGTGAGCTGTTCAATCAAAACATCACCTTGTCATTCTAAAATACCTCAAATAATATCTCTCACCAGTAGCTCTCTAACCCATAAAACTCCCCCCATTTTGGGTTCTCTGTTGGTTGACAGGACAGATGAACAAACGACCTCGCTTTTGATTTATTTTTTATTTTTTTTAAAACCTGTCCCCCCCTTCCCCTCCTCCTCCCCTGTCCCCCCTTCCCCTTCCCCTTCCCCTTCCCCTCCTCCCCCTTCCCCTGTCCCCTCCTCCCCCCCTCCTCCCCCTCCATTCCCCTGTCCCCTCCTCCTTCCCCTGTCCCCTCCTCCCCCTTCCCCTGTCCCCTCCTCCCCCTGTCCCCTCCTCCCCCCTTCCCCTGTCCCCTCCTCCCCCTGTCCCCTCCTCCCCCCTTCCCCTGTCCCCTCCTCTTCCCCTGTCCCCTCCTCCCCCTTCCCCTGTCCCCTCCTCCCCCTGTCCCCTCCTCCCCCCTTCCCCTGTCCCCTCCTCCCCCTGTCCCCTCCTCCCCCCTTCCCCTGTCCCCTCCTCTTCCCCTGTCCCCTCCTCCCCCTTCCCCTGTCCCCTCCTCCCCCTGTCCCCTCCTCCCCCCGTCCCCTCCTCCTCCCCTTCCCCCTTCCCCTCCTCCCCCCTTCCCCCGTCCCCTCCTCCCCCCTTCCCCCGTCCCCTCCTCCTCCCCTTCCCCCTTCCCCCTTCCCCTCCTCCCCCCTTCCCCCGTCCCCTCCTCCCCCCCTTCCCCCCTTCCCCCGTCCCCTCCTCCCCCCGTCCCCTCCTCCCCCCCTTCCCCTGTCCCCTCCTGCCCCTGTCCCCTGCTCCCCCGAATGCAGTCTGCATTCAAAAGTGTGAACGACGCAGCTGCGCAGTCAAAAGCGCTGCGTCACGATGCGTCCTTCGCTTCGTACAGCAAACGGTGAAGCTGCGCAGCTTCGACCCGTCTGCGTGTGACGCGCCTCGCATTCACCTGCGACAGAAGTTATTAAACTTCGTTTCCTGGGTGTGTAATTTACCGAGGACTTCCTGGTGTGTGTGTGTGTACACTTTAAAAAAAATAATAATACAGAAATAAAATAAGTGAGCTAGTGAGATTTATTTTTTCCTGAAAAAATAACGCATAACGCAGACAGGTTTTCAATTCTATCACAGCTGGGCCGGCCAGGTTTATTTTGATTTATTTGTTGACCTCTCCCGTCTTTAAACGGGTCCAAATTAACAAATAAATGAGTCTTACTGGCACCGAAGAGGGCAGATTCAGCTGCTGTCAGTAACGGCCCAAAACAAATTCTTAATATAAAACCACCCGTTTCACTTTCTCTAAAACATCAAGTCAATAAAATTCAAATGTTTCTTCAGCCCGGACGGTGTTTCACTGCCTGCAGTTAGTGCCAGCAGATTTAAAAACCCGTTTTATAAACACACTCCGGGGATAAACTTGAAGAAACCGGTGAGAATTCGATCGTTTTAATGGTTTTATGTTTGTTTTTTAATCAGTTTTATTAAAAAAAAAACATTAAAGTATTCACTGGAACCGGGTACAAATCTGCCAAGGATCCGGTTCCAGCGAATACTTTCACGGTTTTTAATAAAACTGATTAAAAAAAACAAACATAAAACCATTAAAACGATCGAATACTTTGTCAAATAAAACAAACTATAACTGTCACACTTGATTGTATATTTGTGTTTTGCTGTCCTTGTTTTGGACTGTGTGAGGAGTTCAGCTGAACTTATTTTGGTTTTTTTTTTTTGCGCCGACGTGGACCTAGTGCTCGTTTACATGTATTTAATAAAATCGAAGTTATCTCGTTTTAAGAGGAGATATATTAAACAATTCAATATAAATCACTTACCGTCTAACTGCAGGTCCAGTATAACGCAGAGCAGCGAGAGAGAGGACACGATCCCGCTCAGCCCTCTCCTCCGGCCCGCCTCCATCTTCTGCGCACGACTCACAAACACAACGGTAAATAATTATTAATATTAATACTAATAATAATAATAATAATAATAAATGTTCCTTGTCGAGACTCTCAAGTACTGGTATTCTGAAAGGTCCAACCTGCTAAATCCGCCGGCACGCTCGCTTGTGCTTCCGCCTCAAAGGTTCCGACTCTGCTAAACAAATCGGTATATAGACGTGTGATTATTATTTATTTATTTATTTATTTATTTTATTTTTCCCACAACTGAAGTAACCCTCGAGTGTCGCCGTCCCTATTTAAGCTTCTCTTCTTGCGACGCAAAGACTCGCAACGAAACTCCGTTTCTGGAGTTCAGAAAAACACGGGCGCCCGGTATCCACGGGCGTGGGAGCTTCTGATTGGACGCCGCTGAAGTTTACGGGGCTCGCTGTTTTAAAGGGATACAGTGCAAATTTGGTACGGCAGCTGGAAATAAATTGGGGGTATTGCTGTCTAGTGATGATATGATCACTTAAAATGAATGTGTCTGGCGTGTCTGATCCCACAGGAACTCGCTGAATCCTTTTCAAAAGTCTGTCATTTCAGCACAGCAAGGACACGTCACTGGATCCTCAGCTGATGCGCCATCCTTGCACTATTGCACTGCTAACACTGTAGAGATAACTCGCTGTGATCCTAACCTGGTGCATCCTAGTTCATATTGTATTCTAGTAGTGTTATTATTATACAGAGCATCCTAGTTCATATTGGATTCTAGTAGTGTTATTATACACAGCATCCTAGTTCATATTGTATTCTAGTAGTGTTATTATTATACAGAGCATCCTAGTTCATATTGGATTCTAGTAGTGTTATTATTATACACAGCATCCTAGTTCATATTGTATTCTAGTAGTGTTATTATTATACATAGCATCCTAGTTCATATTGGATTCTAGTAGTGTTATTATTATACAGAGCATCCTAGTTCATATTGGATTCTAGTAATGTTATTATTATACACAGCATCCTAGTTCATATTGGATTCTAGTAGTGTTATTATTTGCACTGGCTGTAAACTACACTGTGTTTCAATATGAAGCTTGCATTGTAACCCTGCGCTGCCCTGTAACACCTGCGTGAGTCTCCTGGGATAAAGGGGTCTGCTAAATAAATAATAATAATAATAATAATAATAATAATAATAATAATAATAATAATAATAATAATACCACACACATGCACCACTAACACAGTGAAAAAGTTTAATGATATAACATCAGACTTGTGTGATTATACAGAACAGAGTGATTGGAGACACAAACAGACATGTTAAAGCATTTGCCAGTTAACAGCACACTGGGAAAAAAAACAGCATCTCTCATAGAAAAGGGTGCAATCTGGGAAAATTAAATATTATAATTAAATGCAATTTCTTTCTCCTCTCTTTTTCAATGTTACCTTTCTAGCAATTTTAACAATATATACAATGCTCCCCTATGCTTTACCACACCTCTCTGTGCTTTACAATGCTTCCCTATGCTTTACCACACCTCTCTGTGCTTTACAATGCTTCCCTGTGCTTTACCACACCTCTCTGTACTTTACAATGCTTCCCTATGCTTTACCAGACCTCTCTGTGCTTTACAATGCTTCCCTATGCTTTACCAGACCTCTCTGTGCTTTACAATGCTTCCCTATGCTTTACCACACCTCTCTGTGCTTTACAATGCTTCCCTATGCTTTACCAGACCTCTCTGTGCTTTACAATGCTTCCCTATGCTTTACCACACCTCTCTGTGCTTTACAATGCTTCCCTATGCTTTACCACACCTCTCTGTGCTTTACAATGCTTCCCTATGCTTTACCATGCTTTCTCTGTGCAATGCTTTTACTGTGGGGAACTTTTATAAGGCTAAGCACCGTGATTTAAATTCTATTCTAGAGAGACGGCCTTAATCTTAAATAACAATTTCAAAACAAAACGTGCTCCTTGATTCTTTCATTTCTGCACTGCTTAAAAACATATCGCGTAACACAAAACCACACAAAAAAAAAAAACACTTCAGATGCGTTTCACCAGGTTGGAGACCTCGAGATAACACATGCAGGTGCACAACAGGTAAGAGTCATGGAGTTATTGGGTCAGGCTGAGCCGTGCCAGCAGGAGAGGGGTCAGAGCTGGAGGAGAGCTCAGTGACTGAGCGCAGAGCTGGGGAGGGGCGGGGGGAGGATGGGGGGCGGGGGGGTAGGGGGCCGCTCTCCTCAGGGTCTCACACGTAGGCGTTTCTCCCGTAGTTGGTCCCTCCCGCCTCAGAGGGGTATTTCCCGGTCCGGGATGCCTGTGTAGCAGACATGATCGTTCCTCTCGGAGCGAGGTAATACGCACTGCAACACACAGGGGAGAAATAATGAGAGAGAGAAGAAACGAAAGAAAGAGCAGAGGAAGAAGAGAAAGAACGTGATGGAAAAAGGAATGGAAAAAAGAATGAAAGGAATGAAGGATGTGAGGGACAGAGAGACAAAGAGACAGACAAAGAGACAGCGAGACAGAGAGACAGACAGAGACAGAGAGACACAGACACGCAAACAGACAGACACACACACACACCGACAGACACACAGACAGACACACACACAGACAGACAGACAGACAGACACATACACAGACAGACAGATGCAGACACAGAGAGACACACAGACGCACACGCGGCACTGTGACTCACGACTGCTTGTCGGCAGTTCCCTGTTTGCAGGAGCAGCACAGACAGCACCCCCCGATCAGAGCCATGGTGCCAGCACACCACCCGATATAGAGTGCAGGTCCGATCTCATACCTACCACACAGAGACACGGGTCAGAACCCAGCAGCCAGCCCCCTCCCGAACCCCAACCCAAACCCCAACCCCAACCCAAACTCCAACCCCAAACCAAACCCCAACCCAAACCCCAACTCCAACCCAACCCCACCCCACCCAACCCAACCCAACCCCAACCCCAACCTCAACCCCAACCCCAACCTCAACCCCAACCCCAACCCCAACCCAAACCCCAACCTCAACCCCAACCCCAACCCCAACCCAACCCCAACCCAACCCAACCCCAACACCAACTACAACCCCAACCCCAACCTCAACCCCAACCCCAACCCAACCCCAACCCCAACCTCAACCCCAACCTCAACCCCAACCCCAACCTCAACCCCAACCTCAACCCCAACCCCAACCCAACCCCAACCCAACCCCAACCCCAACCCAAACCCCAACCCCAACCCAACCCCAACCTCAACCCCAACCCCAACCCCAACCCCAACCCCAACCCAACCCCAACCCCAACCCCAACCCCAACCCAACCCCAACACCAACTACAACCCCAACCCCAACCTCAACCCCAACCCCAACCCCAACCCCAACCCCAACCCAAACCCCATCCCCAACTCTCTTCTTGTCTTTATATCTATAGGGACATATGAAAGACTAGCAAACAAATGCATGATAGCCTCACATGATGCTACCTCCCCCTCCCCTCCCCTCCCCATATAAAGCAATCTCACTACGTTTTTAAAGCTCGTAACACACCGAGAGGGAAACTCGCCTCCTTAATCTAAGAGCTATGTCTCTGTAGCTGTTGAGTTGTTTTTTTGAGCCAGGTAGCATCACTTACTTTGTTCCGGGATATAAAGGGTCGAAAAATTCCCTGGTGATGTTAAAGGCGTACCAGGAGATGGCGACCATTGCGCACAGACCTTCAAACGAGAAAGTAAAATTTAAACTAAATTAAAAAAAAAATGTAATAGGGGCCAAGTGAAGCTACCGTGACAATATAGTTAAGGAGCAAATAACAGCTTTTAAATGACAAAAATGACAAAGTAAACCCGGTACTTAATGGGTTAAACTACAATGCATTTAGATTCAAAACCCGCACGCACCTTCCACAAGGTAGCAGACCCCGCCCACTCCCGCGACCCTTCCTTTGAAGACGTAGTTGTCCCCGCCCACTTTGGTGCATTTCAGCCCCACCATGGCCGCCACGTTACCCAGCGTCCCGGCGACCAGCGCCGTGATCATCAACGCGCGGCTCGCCTGCAAGTAACCTGCGGGAAAAAAACACGCACACCGCGGCAATGATGCGCGATTCAAACCGCAGCGCACCCGCCGCAGCAACGGCGCGGATCACCCTTACAGAAAACGGGCAGCAGTAAAATAATGTATGTATGTATGTAAAATAATGTGATATCTTGTAACAATTGTAAGTCGCCCTGGATAAGGGCGTCTGCTAAGAAATAAATAATAATAATAATAATAATAATTCACAGTGCCTGGGGAATAATAAGAATAATAATAATAATAATAATAATAATAATAATAATAATAATAATAATAATAATAATAATACTCTTTTAATAGCCCGTGAGGTAACTCTTTGTATATAGAGACCAATCTATGAATTCTTAACGGGCCGTTCATTGCACAACACTGACCGTTTATACCAGTGGGTTTTAATTGAAATGATAATTGGCTTAATTAGACATGTTTATCTTGTTTTCAGCTCTTAAACCGTTTGCAGACTTCAAGTTAGCCGTAACATTTTATCAGTGACTTGAACTCTTTAGGTAGCCGAATACAAGTAAAAAAAAAATCTAATTAAGCAAATTACCAGCTCAATACAGGGTCTAGTTCAGTAATTTGAGAGCTCAGTTGGAATATAAACCAGCAGACACAGCAGGGGGGGTCCCCCGGACCAGGATTGGGGGACCCCTGCTCTATTAAGTACCCACAACGTCACTTAAGAGGCTGTGTGGTCCAGTGGTTAAAGCAAAGGGCTTGTAACCGGGAGGTCCCCGGTTCAAATCCCATCTCAGCCACTGACTCATTGTGTGACCCTGAGCAAGTCACTTCACCTCCTTGTGCTCCGTCTTTCGGGTGAGACGTAGTTGTAAGTGACTCTGCAGCTGATGCATAGTTCACACACCCGAGTCTCTGTAAGTCGCCTTGGATAAAGACGTCTGATAAATAAACTAATAATAATAAACTTTGAGGAGCTTTGTTTCAGGAGACCAGGTTTCAGGTCGCTCACCAGACAGGGAGTCGTGGGACGGTTTGATAC
>NW_026707609.1:202500-217500 GCF_902713425.1 Acipenser ruthenus
CTTACAATCGTTACAAGATATCACATTATTTTTACATACAATTCCCCATTTATACAGTTGGGTTTTTACTGGAGCAATCTAGGTAAAGTACCTTGCTCAAGGGTACAGCAGCAGTGTCCCCCACCTGGGATTGAACCCTCGACCCTCCGGTCAGGAGTCCAGAGCCCTAACTGCTGCTGGTTATGGTTATATATGTGCTTTGGCAACACAATATTTTTTGTCATGCCAATAAAGCCAATTTGAATTAGATAGATAGATAGATAGATAGATAGATAGATAGATAGATAGATAGATAGATAGATAGATGACATGATAAAGAAATCGATATACACTTGAATGTTTGAATTCTGGGATCACAGGGACTGGCCTGTTTGAGTTTCTGACAGTAATATAATAATAATATCATCAAGCGTCGGGTTTTATTTCTTTATGAGAGATACCGGCATGCTTCACTGTGTCAGTTTCACTGCAATCCAGGGCCAGTTTCGGTAATTCAACACTATGGGGGCTGAGCTCCATTGTAACCTCCATCATAAAAGCTTCTAACAGAGAGATATACAGTGCTTTACAATGCTTCCCTATGCTTTACCAGACCTCTCTGTGCTTTACAATGCTTCCCTATGCTTTACCAGACCTCTCTGTGCTTTACAATGCTTCCCTATGCTTTACCAGACCTCTCTGTGCTTTACAATGCTTCCCTATGCTTTACCAGACCTCTCTGTGCTTTACAATGCTTCCCTATGCTTTACCACACCTCTCTGTGCTTTACAATGCTTCCCTATGCTTTACCAGACCTCTCTGTGCTTTACAATGCTTCCCTATGCTTTACCACACCTCTCTGTGCTTTACAATGCTTCCCTATGCTTTACCAGACCTCTCTGTGCTTTACAATGCTTCCCTATGCTTTACCAGACCTCTCTGTGCTTTACAATGCTTTCACTGTGCTTTATTACACTTTGCTGTGCTTTTACTATGGGGAACCGTTTTCTTTTTTAATTATTATTATTATTATTATTATTATTATTATTATTTATTTCTTAGCAGACGCCCTTATCCAGGGCGACTTACAATCGTAAGCAAATACATTTCAAGTGTTACAATACAAGTAATACAATAAGAGCAAGAAATACAATAACTTTTGTTCAAGTGTGACAAACCACAATTCAATAATACAGCAGGTAATAGTGATAGTTACATCAGGATATGATTAAATAGTGATAGTTACATCAGGATATGATTAAATACAAAGTACTACAGATTAAACACTTGGCAGATTACAGTATTCTGAAGTACAGGATTAAATGCAGTAAAATAGGGGGCAGATAAGAGCAAAATAAAGCACATTTAAATGAAGGGTGATAGTGTCCCAGGATACAAACAGAGGAGTTCTACAGGTGCTCTTTGAAGAGGTGAGTCTTAAGGAGGCGCCGGAATGTGGTCAGGGACTGGGCAGTCCTGACATCTGTAGGAAGGTCATTCCACCACTGTGGAGCAAGGGTGGAGAAGGAGCGGGTTCGGGAGGCAGAGCCAGTCTTCTAGTGCAGGCGGAGCGGAGAGGTCGAGTGGGGGTGTAGGGAGAGATGAGGGTCTGGAGGTAGCTGGGTGCAGTCTGGTCAAGGCATCTGTAGTCTAGTACAAGAGTCTTGAACTGGATGCGAGCGGAGATCGGGAGCCAGTGGAGCGAGCGGAGTAGTGGAGTAGAGTGGGCGATGATTATAATAGTAAACAGTTTTTTCTTTTTCTATACTATTAAACTTGTCTTCTAACTTCCTGTACAAACTCTGGGCTTTGTCTGTCGAATTAATGATTGACTCAAGAGAAGTGACCTTGTTGCACCTCTGTCTCTCGCTCTCTCTCTCTCTTATCTTATCGTGTTCCCGTCCGGTTTTGGAAAAAAGGAAGAAGCTGTCTATTTTTTTATTTGCACTGAGAGATCGATGGCCAGGGAGTTTTTGGAGTTCGGGCCAAAGTTAACACACAATCTATACAGCTCTGTTGTGCTAGATTTGCACACTGCTGTCCATACCCAGACTGAACCTGGTAGACAATGCAGCCTTTTAGAACCGGAACTCAGAACCTCAGAACTGTCTCCGTGTTCTTAGAACACGCCTCTGCGAGTCGCTCAGGTTTTCATGCAGGCAGGTACAGACAGGAGATGAGGGACGCCTCTGGAGGGGGTCTGATAGATTTGCACACGGCTGTCTCTGTAGGTTTGCCAGAGATCAAAAAACGTTCTTCCAAGCTCAGGAGGTCAAACAGCCAGACTCCTTATTTTTATACCCCATATAAAAACACATTGTCTTGAATTTCTTACCAGACTTTCTTACTATTGCTGAAACTACAGAATAACCTCCCAGCACAGGCGTCAAACAAACGAGCTCCTATTGGAAGTGACTCTGCAGCAGCAGCAGCAGTTGTTGATGATGCAGAGTTCACCTCCCTAGTCTCTGTGAGTCGCTTTGGATAAAAGCGTCTGCTAAATGACTAAATAATAATAAAAATAATAATAATAATAACAACAATAATAATCATCCAGGATGCAGTGTGCCATTAATTTTTTTTTTTTTTTTTTTTTTAAGGGTTTATCAGTTCTGAAAAACTCTAAAAAAAAATAAAAATAATTCCAGTTAAATAGAAATTGCTAAAGCTGATTAAATACTAAATTATAGTAGACTTGTTATACAATTTTATTTACAAAACACACTCAATTATACATATTTGGCTATTAATGTCTTGCAAAAAAAAAAAAATAGATTTTTTACATTACAGATGTTTTGTAAAAAGCTAAAATAAAACTTATTGGAACATACGCACATATATATATTTTAGTAACATTTCACCCTGCACAGGACAAGCTCGCTATTTGCCCCTCTCTGAATTAAAAGGGCTTGTTTTTTTTTTTCAGAGACAGGTGCTGCGGGGATGGCAATCAGACTCCCGTTGCACAGCCGCTTCACCCGCTCCAGGTTTTTCTAGGAGCTGGCGCAGCCGCGGTGTGTTCGGGTATCAAGCTCAGGCGCGTCTGGTTATTCGAAGTGAAATGCAAACAGCGTGGAGAGATTCGGAATCCTCGGGTCTGGAGCGTTCTGCAGGGGGCGGGGTCTTCCAATCCCTTATTTGGACTTGGCCACAGCCAATCCAATGAGGCCGGCCAGCCCGGCCACGCCCAGGCCAATCCCACCGACTATCGCCATGCCGACAAGCCCATCTGCAAGGTTAAAAAAAAACAACACACATTTCAAGCCACATCGTTCACTGATTACTTATCATTATGAATTACTAATTGTAATATTAGACTGCCCTTGTTGATCTCTTGATTATTATTATTATTATTATTTATTTCTTAGCAGATGCCCTTATCCAGGGCGACTTACAATTGTTACAAGATATCACATTATTTTTTACATACAATTCCCCATTTATACAGTTGGGTTTTTACTGGAGCAATCTAGGTAAAGTACCTTGCTCAAGGGTACAGCAGCAGTGTCCCTCACTGGGGATTGAACCCACAACCCTTTGGTCAAGAGTCCAGAGCCCCTAACCACTACTCCACACTGCTGCCACGCTACTGGACCCTCAGCTGATGCACTATTGCACTGCTAACAAGTCACTGTAGAGATAACTTCTAATCCTAACCTGTTGCATCCTAGTTCATATTGGATTCTAGTAGTGTTATTATTATACAGAGCATCCTAGTTCATATTGTATTCTAGTAGTGTTATTATTATACAGAGCATCCTAGTTCATATTGGATTCTAGTAGTGTTATTATTATACAGAGCATCCTAGTTCATATTGGATTCTAGTAGTGTTATTATTATACATAGCATCCTAGTTCATATTGGATTCTAGTAGTGTTATTATTATACATAGCATCCTAGTTCATATTGTATTCTAGTAGTGTTATTATTATACATAGCATCCTAGTTCATATTGTATTCTAGTAGTGTTATTATTATACACAGCATCCTAGTTCATATTGTATTCTAGTAGTGTTATTATTATACATAGCATCCTAGTTCATATTGGATTCTAGTAGTGTTATTATTATACATAGCATCCTAGTTCATATTGGATTCTAGTAGTGTTATTATTATACAGAGCATCCTAGTTCATATTGGATTCTAGTAGTGTTATTATTATACATAGCATCCTAGTTCATATTGTATTCTAGTAGTGTTATTATTATACATAGCATCCTAGTTCATATTGGATTCTAGTAGTGTTATTATTATACATAGCATCCTAGTTCATATTGTATTCTAGTAGTGTTATTATTATACACAGCATCCTAGTTCATATTGTATTCTAGTAGTGTTATTATTATACACAGCATCCTAGTTCATATTGGATTCTAGTAGTGTTATTATTATACACAGCATCCTAGTTCATATTGGATTCTAGTAGTGTTATTATTATACATAGCATCCTAGTTCATATTGGATTCTAGTAGTGTTATTATTATACAGAGCATCCTAGTTCATATTGGATTCTAGTAGTGTTATTATTATACATAGCATCCTAGTTCATATTGGATTCTAGTAGTGTTATTATTATACACAGCATCCTAGTTCATATTGTATTCTAGTAGTGTTATTATTATACAGAGCATCCTAGTTCATATTGGATTCTAGTAGTGTTATTATTATACAGAGCATCCTAGTTCATATTGGATTCTAGTAGTGTTATTATTATACATAGCATCCTAGTTCATATTGTATTCTAGTAGTGTTATTATTATACACAGCATCCTAGTTCATGTTGTATTATAGTAGTGTTATTATTATACATAGCATCCTAGTTCATATTGGATTCTAGTAGTGTTATTATTATACATAGCATCCTAGTTCATATTGTATTCTAGTAGTGTTATTATTATACATAGCATCCTAGTTCATATTGGATTCTAGTAGTGTTATTATTATACAGAGCATCCTAGTTCATATTGTATTCTAGTAGTGTTATTATTATACATAGCATCCTAGTTCATATTGTATTCTAGTAGTGTTATTATTATACACAGCATCCTAGTTCATATTGGATTCTAGTAGTGTTATTATTATACATAGCATCCTAGTTCATATTGTATTCTAGTAGTGTTATTATTATACACAGCATCCTAGTTCATGTTGTATTATAGTAGTGTTATTATTATACATAGCATCCTAGTTCATATTGTATTCTAGTAGTGTTATTATTATACAGAGCATCCTAGTTCATATTGGATTCTAGTAGTGTTATTATTATACATAGCATCCTAGTTCATATTGGATTCTAGTAGTGTTATTATTATACATAGCATCCTAGTTCATATTGGATTCTAGTAGTGTTATTATTATACAGAGCATCCTAGTTCATATTGTATTCTAGTAGTGTTATTATTATACATAGCATCCTAGTTCATATTGGATTCTAGTAGTGTTATTATTATACATAGCATCCTAGTTCATATTGGATTCTAGTAGTGTTATTATTATACAGAGCATCCTAGTTCATATTGTATTCTAGTAGTGTTATTATTATACATAGCATCCTAGTTCATATTGGATTCTAGTAGTGTTATTATTATACAGAGCATCCTAGTTCATATTGGATTCTAGTAGTGTTATTATTATACATAGCATCCTAGTTCATATTGTATTCTAGTAGTGTTATTATTATACATAGCATCCTAGTTCATATTGGATTCTAGTAGTGTTATTATTATACATAGCATCCTAGTTCATATTGGATTCTAGTAGTGTTATTATTATACAGAGCATCCTAGTTCATATTGGATTCTAGTAGTGTTATTATTATACATAGCATCCTAGTTCATATTGGATTCTAGTAGTGTTATTATTATACATAGCATCCTAGTTCATATTGGATTCTAGGAGTGTTATTATTATACATAGCATCCTAGTTCATATTGGATTCTAGTAGTGTTATTATTATACATAGCATCCTAGTTCATATTGGATTCTAGTAGTGTTATTATTATACATAGCATCCTAGTTCATATTGGATTCTAGTAGTGTTATTATTATACACAGCATCCTAGTTCATATTGTATTCTAGTAGTGTTATTATTATACACAGCATCCTAGTTCATATTGTATTCTAGTAGTGTTATTATTATACATAGCATCCTAGTTCATATTGGATTCTAGTAGTGTTATTATTATACATAGCATCCTAGTTCATATTGGATTCTAGTAGTGTTATTATTATACACAGCATCCTAGTTCATATTGTATTCTAGTAGTGTTATTATTATACACAGCATCCTAGTTCATATTGGATTCTAGTAGTGTTATTATTATACATAGCATCCTAGTTCATATTGTATTCTAGTAGTGTTATTATTATACACAGCATCCTAGTTCATATTGTATTCTAGTAGTGTTATTATTATACAGAGCATCCTAGTTCATATTGTATTCTAGTAGTGTTATTATTATACAGAGCATCCTAGTTCATATTGGATTCTAGTAGTGTTATTATTATACATAGCATCCTAGTTCATATTGTATTCTAGTAGTGTTATTATTATACATAGCATCCTAGTTCATATTGTATTCTAGTAGTGTTATTATTATACATAGCATCCTAGTTCATATTGGATTCTAGTAGTGTTATTATTATACATAGCATCCTAGTTCATATTGGATTCTAGTAGTGTTATTATTATACATAGCATCCTAGTTCATATTGGATTCTAGTAGTGTTATTATTATACAGAGCATCCTAGTTCATATTGGATTCTAGTAGTGTTATTATTATACAGAGCATCCTAGTTCATATTGGATTCTAGTAGTGTTATTATTATACAGAGCATCCTAGTTCATATTGGATTCTAGTAGTGTTATTATTATACAGAGCATCCTAGTTCATATTGGATTCTAGTAGTGTTATTATTATACATAGCATCCTAGTTCATATTGGATTCTAGTAGTGTTATTATTATACATAGCATCCTAGTTCATATTGGATTCTAGTAGTGTTATTATTATACACAGCATCCTAGTTCATATTGGATTCTAGTAGTGTTATTATTATACACAGCATCCTAGTTCATATTGGATTCTAGTAGTGTTATTATTATACATAGCATCCTAGTTCATATTGTATTCTAGTAGTGTTATTATTATACATAGCATCCTAGTTCATATTGGATTCTAGGAGTGTTATTATTATACATAGCATCCTAGTTCATATTGGATTCTAGTAGTGTTATTATTATACATAGCATCCTAGTTCATATTGGATTCTAGTAGTGTTATTATTATACATAGCATCCTAGTTCATATTGGATTCTAGTAGTGTTATTATTATACACAGCATCCTAGTTCATATTGTATTCTAGTAGTGTTATTATTATACACAGCATCCTAGTTCATATTGTATTCTAGTAGTGTTATTATTATACATAGCATCCTAGTTCATATTGTATTCTAGTAGTGTTATTATTATACACAGCATCCTAGTTCATATTGTATTCTAGTAGTGTTATTATTATACACAGCATCCTAGTTCATATTGTATTCTAGTAGTGTTATTATTATACAGAGCATCCTAGTTCATATTGGATTCTAGTAGTGTTATTATTATACATAGCATCCTAGTTCATATTGTATTCTAGTAGTGTTATTATACACAGCATCCTAGTTCATATTGGATTCTAGTAGTGTTATTATTATACAGAGCATCCTAGTTCATATTGGATTCTAGTAGTGTTATTATTATACACAGCATCCTAGTTCATATTGGATTCTAGTAGTGTTATTATTATACACAGCATCCTAGTTCATATTGTATTCTAGTAGTGTTATTATTATACAGAGCATCCTAGTTCATATTGGATTCTAGTAGTGTTATTATTATACAGAGCATCCTAGTTCATATTGGATTCTAGTAGTGTTATTATTATACAGAGCATCCTAGTTCATATTGGATTCTAGTAGTGTTATTATTATACATAGCATCCTAGTTCATATTGGATTCTAGTAGTGTTATTATTATACATAGCATCCTAGTTCATATTGTATTCTAGTAGTGTTATTATTATACAGAGCATCCTAGTTCATATTGGATTCTAGTAGTGTTATTATTATACACAGCATCCTAGTTCATATTGGATTCTAGTAGTGTTATTATTATACACAGCATCCTAGTTCATATTGGATTCTAGTAGTGTTATTATTATACACAGCATCCTAGTTCATATTGGATTCTAGTAGTGTTATTATTATACATAGCATCCTAGTTCATATTGGATTCTAGTAGTGTTATTATTATACATAGCATCCTAGTTCATATTGGATTCTAGTAGTGTTATTATTATACACAGCATCCTAGTTCATATTGTATTCTAGTAGTGTTATTATACACAGCATCCTAGTTCATATTGGATTCTAGTAGTGTTATTATTATACACAGCATCCTAGTTCATATTGGATTCTAGTAGTGTTATTATTATACACAGCATCCTAGTTCATATTGGATTCTAGTAGTGTTATTATTATACATAGCATCCTAGTTCATATTGGATTCTAGTAGTGTTATTATTATACATAGCATCCTAGTTCATATTGGATTCTAGTAGTGTTATTATTATACATAGCATCCTAGTTCATATTGGATTCTAGTAGTGTTATTATTATACATAGCATCCTAGTTCATATTGTATTCTAGTAGTGTTATTATTATACAGAGCATCCTAGTTCATATTGGATTCTAGTAGTGTTATTATTATACATAGCATCCTAGTTCATATTGGATTCTAGTAGTGTTATTATTTGCACTGGCTGTAAACTACACTGTGTTTCAATATGAAGCTTGCATTGTAACCCTGCGCTGCCCTGTAACACCTGCGTGAGTCACCTGGGATAAAGGGGTCTGCTAAATAAACACACACAGACACAAATCATATAGGTGATTATAAGGGAGGTATAGTGAAGCGGTGAGCCGCTGCTTGCCTTTCTGCATGGCTTTCTTGATCAGCTTCTCCAGCTCCAAGCCCTGCGTGTTGGACGGTTCGTTCTTCAGCAGAACGCGGACGTACTTCAGTCCCTTCTCATACTCCTGCAGACCAAAACAGAAGAGATTTGACGTGGAGAGGGGAGAAGCCGAGCAGGGAGGGGCTTTTACAGTTGATTTTTTTGTTTCAAGGTACACCAGGTGTGTGGGAGGCCTGGGAGAGAAGGGTTCAATGTGTAATTAATAAAATCATTAGACCAATTAAGTAACAGAGAGCTCGGGGGGCACTGAGTTTGCCCCCCCCCCCCCCCCCCGCGGTCGGCTGTGGGGAGGGAGAGACGCTCAGTACCTTCAGTCTGTAGTTTGCCACAGCCAGGTAGAACAGATAGTCTCGCTGATCATCTTTTGTCCCCTTGTGCACGAGCTCTGAAAAAAAAAAAAAAAAAAAGCATTTCACTTGTTATTGAAAAGCACACGAGTATAATTTCATCTGCAGGGGATGGGAAATAAGACTCCCGTTACACAGCAGTGTGATCCATTCCTGGTTTTACTATGAGTTTAACAACAAGGCACACCTGCCCTTGTTCCCTAGACACACTGGGGCTGATCAAGCTTGAAGTAAAACCTGGACTGGGCGAGACTGCTACGCAATGGGAGTCTTCAGGGCTGGAAGTAAGACAGCCATTGCACAGCAGTTTGATCCAGTCCAGGTTTTACTACCAGCTTGATCAGCCCCAGTGTGTCTAGGCAACAAGCTCAGGTGTGTGATTATTAAACTCCTATTGAAACCAGGAATGGATCAAACTGCTGTGCAACAGGAGTCTTATTTCCATCCCTGGTATGTTATGAGGCTAAGAGTTTACAGAATTCTGATTAATCAGTCAACACCAATTTGAAATCAATTAAAAACGAATAATAATAATAATAATAATAATAATTATGTATTTCTTCACAGACACCCTTATCCAGGGCGACTTACAATTGTAAGCAAATACATTCCAAGTATTACAGTACAAGTAATAATACAATTAAGAGCAAGATAAATACAATGACTTTGGTTCAAGCAAGTACAAGTGTGACAAAATACAATTCAATAACGGAGTCAGTGATAGTTACATCAGGATATAATTAAATACAAAATACTACAGATTAAATAACACTTGACAGATTACAGTACTCAAGTACAGGATTAAATGCAGTAAAATCGGAAGCAGATAAGAGCAAGTAAAGCGCATTTAAGGAAGGGTGAAAACAGAGGAGCTCTACAGGTGCTGTCTGAAGAGGCGAGTCTTAAGGAGGCGCCGGAATGTGGTCAGGGACAGTGTCTCACCTTCCAGAAGCAGGATGCCCTTGGCTATGTCGTTGGAGTACTTGCTTCTGATCAGGCACCAGGCGTACTCAAACTGGCTGTCTTTGGAGACAGAGCCTTTAGCCAGTTCAGCTGTGTACTTCTTTTCAAATTTCTGAATGAGAGACACAAACACAAGGGCTGTGTTACTTTAGACTAGCTCAACTCCAAAGCGCTTTAGTCAGTGCTGTTTTAATACAGGACCGCGTTAGAGGCGTCCATACACAGGTAATAATATATATAGAACACACGCACGCACCTGTGTATCAGTTATTATTATTAGTTTATTTAGCAGACGCCTTTATCCAAGGCGACTTACAGAGACTAGGGTGTGTGAACTATGCATCAGCTGCAGAGTCACTTACAACTACGTCTCACCCGAAAGACGGAGCACAAGGAGGTGAAGTGACTTGCTCAGGGTCACACAATGAGTCAGTGGCTGAGGTGGGATTTGAACCGGGGACCTCCTGGTTACAAGCCCTTTTTCTTTAACCACTGGACCACACAGCCTCCTTGCATTTGTCCCAAAAACCGCCTATCCGATTGCCTTGAAACTCTGTAGCGACATTATTCGGCCTGGTTATTGAGAGACTCGCATTCTGGGGACACGGGACAGTCTCCCTGTCTGTGTCATACACGTGTCAGGTTTTATTTTTGATCACATGACGTCCCTTTAAAAACGTACGTTGAACCGATTTTAACCGGTTTTCCCCAATTATACTCAGGAAAAGAAATGCTGTTCATTACAAAACAACGTCACGTTAACATACTTTCGCATCTTGTATTATTGAATTGTGGTTTGTCACACTTGAACAAAAGTTATTGTATTTCTTGCTCTTATTGTATTACTTGTAACACTTGAAATGTATTTGCTTACGATTGTAAGTCGCCCTGGATAAGGGGGCGTCTGCTAAGAAATAAATAATAATAATAATAATCTTGATTGATCCCGATTCGCTTAAATTATTATTTCAGAACAGACGCTGAGTTTATCGATGTGTTTTTTTTAACTCGTGTAACAGGATGTCCCGACAGATTATTTTCAGCATTAAAAATACCCGGTCTGGACTGTACCCCGATAGCAAAGTCCAGCATTTAAAAAATCTCCTTAAAACTTGTAACAAACCATTTTTAAAAAAAATAAATCTTAAACCTTTAACAACCACGACTAGTTAACACGCAGTCACAGGAGGTAGAGATTTGGAAAATAAAAAACGAAAAAAAGTTAAATATTTAGATATACGTGCAGCTGTAAAACAATTTAACAAAATGCTATCTAAAATATTTTCAGCTCAGTAATCAGCGATGTAGAAACAACAGCCTCTCACGATGGGTGAAAATGTCAGACCGCTTTGTGTTTTAAATTAGGCATCTTAAAGACTGCGTTTTACCGTGTGTGGCTTAGGTGTACTTTTTCTCTTACTGTTTTAAATTTAATTGCACTTGTGGCCTCATTAAAGTCTTCAAACTGAATTATACGATCAATAATTATATTATTACTTGTACTGTGATACTTGAATTGTATTTGCTTACGATTGTAAGTCGCCCTGGATAAGGGCGTCTGCTAAGAAATAAATAATAATAATAATAATAATAATAATAATAATAATAATAATAATTAATTTGACTATTTCAGTCCCACGCACAGGAAAACAACACTACAGAATTAACGGACGTGTTTCAAAACACATTTGCACACCGCTGTACCTCAATACTGTTAGAGATGAACATTTTTAAATATAGAGGGTCAATCTAAAACATTTTAATGTCACGCCTTGTAATTTAAACGACTCCACGCCCAATCTTTCTGGAAACAAAATAACATCCACACTCGGTCAGAGATATTGACGTCGTCACTTTACAAAACAACACACAATTAATTTCCATTTCGCTCTACCGTCCCCGAAGTGTAAGCCGACTCGGTTCTCGCTGTTCTCCACACCAGAAAACCAGTCTTTTGACAAGAAAACTCACCATTAAATCCTCCGGAGTTACGGTTTCACTAACGACGGCCTCCATCTTCTCGGATCTGCTGACCTCATCTGCAGGAAATACTTGTCGACCTCAACTGCCGGAAATGAGGTAACGGCTTGGCATTCGGGAAATGGAACGCATCGTATAGTTTCCGAGTTGAGGCGATAATTAACCGTGATTTGAAGATCTACATCCCAGTCTTGAATTATTACTTTTTTTTTTTTTTTTTTTAAATAAATAAAGAATACAGGAACGTATCTTTTATGTCTGCACATTGACAATCTTCTTGGGTGAAACTGTAGAACAAACTCACACTAGCCCTGCTGCTGCTGCTGCACCCAGTCCTGGGGTTCAGAGCTCCCCTCAATGAAGTCTGTTATTATTATTAATATTGAAATGATCAGGAGCCAGGAGTTTGAGCAGGGTTACAAACTCACACTAGCCCTGCTGCTACTGCTGCTGCTGCACCCAGTCCTGGGGTTCAGAGCTCCCCTCAATGAAGTCTGTTATTATTATTAATATTGAAATGATCAGGAGCCAGGAGTTTGAGCAGGGTTACAAACTCACACTAGCCCTGCTGCTGCTGCTGCTGCTGCTGCTGCTGCACCCAGTCCTGGGGTTCAGAGCTCCCCTCAATGAAGTCTGTTATTATTATTAATATTGAAATGATCAGGAGCCAGGAGTTTGAGCAGGGTTACAAACTCACACTAGCCCTGCTGCTGCTGCTGCACCCAGTCCTGGGGTTCAGAGCTCCCCTCAATGAAGTCTGTTATTATTATTAATATTGAAATGATCAGGAGCCAGGAGTTTGAGCAGGGTTACAAACTCACACTAGCCCTGCTGCTGCTGCTGCTGCTGCACCCAGTCCTGGGGTTCAGAGCTCCCCTCAATGAAGTCTGTTATTATTATTAATATTGAAATGATCAGGAGCCAGGAGTTTGAGCAGGGTTACAAACTCACACTAGCCCTGCTGCTACTGCTGCTGCTGCACCCAGTCCTGGGGTTCAGAGCTCCCCTCAATGAAGTCTGTTATTATTATTAATATTGAAATGATCAGGAGCCAGGAGTTTGAGCAGGGTTACAAACTCACACTAGCCCTGCTGCTGCTGCTGCTGCACCCAGTCCTGGGGTTCAGAGCTCCCCTCAATGAAGTCTGTTATTATTATTAATATTGAAATGATCAGGAGCCAGGAGTTTGAGCAGGGTTACAAACTCACACTAGCCCTGCTACTGCTGCTGCTGCACCCAGTCCTGGGGTTCAGAGCTCCCCTCAATGAAGTCTGTTATTATTATTAATATTGAAATGATCAGGAGCCAGGAGTTTGAGCAGGGTTACAAACTCACACTAGCCCTGCTGCTGCTGCTGCACCCAGTCCTGGGGTTCAGAGCTCCCCTCAATGAAGTCTGTTATTATTATTAATATTGAAATGATCAGGAGCCAGGAGTTTGAGCAGGGTTACAAACTCACACTAGCCCTCCTGCTGCTGCTGCTGCTGCACCCAGTCCTGGGGTTCAGAGCTCCCCTCAATGAAGTCTGTTATTATTATTAATATTGAAATGATCAGGAGCCAGGAGTTTGAGCAGGGTTACAAACTCACACTAGCCCTGCTGCTGCTGCTGCTGCACCCAGTCCTGGGGTTCAGAGCTCCCCTCAATGAAGTCTGTTATTATTATTAATATTGAAATGATCAGGAGCCAGGAGTTTGAGCAGGGTTACAAACTCACACTAGCCCTGCTGCTACTGCTGCTGCTGCACCCAGTCCTGGGGTTCAGAGCTCCCCTCAATGAAGTCTGTTATTATTATTAATATTGAAATGATCAGGAGCCAGGAGTTTGAGCAGGGTTACAAACTCACACTAGCCCTGCTGCTGCTGCTGCTGCTGCACCCAGTCCTGGGGTTCAGAGCTCCCCTCAATGAAGTCTGTTATTATTATTAATATTGAAATGATCAGGAGCCAGGAGTTTGAGCAGGGTTACAAACTCACACTAGCCCTGCTGCTGCTGCTGCTGCACCCAGTCCTGGGGTTCAGAGCTCCCCTCAATGAAGTCTGTTATTATTATTAATATTGAAATGATCAGGAGCCAGGAGTTTGAGCAGGGTTACAAACTCACACTAGCCCTGCTGCTGCTGCTGCTGCTGCACCCAGTCCTGGGGTTCAGAGCTCCCCTCAATGAAGTCTGTTATTATTATTAATATTGAAATGATCAGGAGCCAGGAGTTTGAGCAGGGTTACAAACTCACACTAGCCCTGCTGCTGCTGCTGCTGCACCCAGTCCTGGGGTTCAGAGCTCCCCTCAATGAAGTCTGTTATTATTATTAATATTGAAATGATCAGGAGCCAGGAGTTTGAGCAGGGTTACAAACTCACACTAGCCCTCCTGCTGCTGCTGCTGCTGCTGCTGCACCCAGTCCTGGGGTTCAGAGCTCCCCTCAATGAAGTCTGTTATTATTATTAATATTGAAATGATCAGGAGCCAGGAGTTTGAGCAGGGTTACAAACTCACACTAGCCCTCCTGCTGCTGCTGCTGCTGCTGCTGCACCCAGTCCTGGGGTTCAGAGCTCCCCTCAATGAAGTCTGTTATTATTATTAATATTGAAATGATCAGGAGCCAGGAGTTTGAGCAGGGTTACAAACTCACACTAGCCCTGCTGCTGCTGCTGCACCCAGTCCTGGGGTTCAGAGCTCCCCTCAATGAAGTCTGTTATTAATATTATA
>NW_026707609.1:222500-260000 GCF_902713425.1 Acipenser ruthenus
GGAGGATAAGGTCGTGGTGACCGTCCAGCGGGATCTCTTCGGGATCGGCCAGCTGATCAAGGCTTCTGACGTCAGCCTGGGTAGCTGCGGCGTCACGCGGCAGGATGACGTCATGCAGAGCGTCATATTTGAGGCTCAGCTGCAGGAGTGTGGCAGTACCCTGATGGTATTATTATTATAATTAATTATAATTCTGTATTTATTATTTTTAATTGATAAAACTATTGTATTCAGTGGGTATTAAATGTTTAAATGCTGAGCGACACCTTTATTTGTACGTTTCTGTATAAACGTTACTATATATATATATATATATATATATAATGCAATTTGAAATGGTTTGTTACTTTTTCTAAAATGTTTTGTCACAAAACTCGACAGTACTTGCGCAGGTTTTTTTTTTCCATAACTAAATCCTTTTATGGTCATGGCACTTGTCTTATTTAATTGGTTTTATCGGTTAAAACCAAGAATCGGAAGCCCTGACTATCGTATTTAACCATTTTCCCCCTTTCCATTCCAAGATGGTAGCTGACCAGCTAGTCTACAGCTTCACCCTCAAATACCAGCCGAGCAGGAATTCCAACCAGCCGATCGTGAGAACCAACTCGGCGGGAGTGGGCATCGAGTGCCGCTACATGCGGTGCGTCCTGCAACATTACTGCGTTAATCCTTTAAAACGGGTTCATTGCATTAAGAAACTCGCGCTATATATAGATAAAGATATATCTATATATATTATAGAGAGATAGATAGATAATCTTCCCCCAGAGACGTTGGAATGGCGACTTGATTTAAGAATTTGATTTCCCAACCGTGTGAAACAATTTTCATCAGAACATGAATTTTAGGAACCGTTTGGACCCAGCTAAGCTGGTCCGGTTCCTGAACTCAGAACTTTGACAAATTGGGTCTTTTTTAAAATGTAAACAGTGCGGTGAGACGTTATTCAAATTGAGTATTTAGAAAACGTATACATAAAAAAAAAATAATCATACTTTTGGGCCAACAATTAACAGTAATATCGGCTCAGTTTCACTGATGCCGGTCCCTAATGCAGTGGTCACTCGGTGTGCTGGTTTCACTCTGTCTATTGGTTTAAATAGCCCTTCTACTGCGTTCAATGCGCTCCATTAACTTCTACCGCTGTCCTGAAACCTCTCGTCTCCTAGGAAACACAACGTGAGCAGCAACGCCCTTCGACCGACATGGCGCCCCTTCTCCTCCACCAAGTCTGCCGAGGGGGCGCTCAACTTCTCCCTGAAGCTGCTGGCCGGTAACGCGGCGCTCGCGTCTGTATTTTAAGGTTCTGTTGCTGCTTGCTGTGAATGTAGGTCACCTGATTGGATGAGCAATGAAGAGAATGGCGTGTGTATCTATTGCGTGTGTGTATAATATATCTTGTGTGGGGTGTTTTAAATTCATTTCCACCGGGTGGGGAGCAAGTACCCCCCCCCCCCCCCTCCCCCTTATGTGCATAGGTACACTTTTTTTTTTTTTTTTTCAATGCTTCTCTGTCTCTCTCTCTGTCTCAGATGACTGGCTCACCCAGAGGACCTCCAATGTCTACTTCCTGGGGGACGTCCTGAACATCGAAGCCTCCGTAGAGGGGACCAACCACATGCCCCTCCGGCTCTTTGTGGACAGCTGTGTGGCCACTATGGTCCCTGACCGGAACGCCAGCCCCCGATACGTCTTCATTGATAACAGCGGGTGAGCGGTCAGATCCAGTTACCCTGGCTGAGCTGTGGGGTCCTAGCATGGATGTCTTAAACCCTGTGGTGTCTCCACAGCTGCCTGGTGGATGCCAAGGTGTCTGGCTCTGGGTCCCGCTTCATCTCTCCCCGAGTGCAGAACACCAAGCTGCAGCTGAGGCTCGATGCCTTCCGGTTCTACTCTGACCCCCGGAGCTCCGTGAGTGTGGAGATTATAAACCAGCTTACAATGACTCTGTTAATGTAAGCGCTGCAACACAGGAGTGTGCCGCGCCAGCGGTTAGAGAGGGGCTCCATACCAGGAGGTTCAAATCCCGGCTCAGCCACTGACTCCCTGTGTGTGTGTGACCCAGAGCAAGTCACTGAACCTCCTTGTGCTCCGTCCTTCGGTTGAGACGTCAAACAAACAAGGTCCTATTGGAAATGACTCTGCAGCAGTTGTTGATGCATAGTTCACCCCCTAGTCTCTGTAAATCGCTTTAGTTAAAAGCCTCTGCTAAATTATTTATTTCTTAGCAGACGCCTTTATCGAGGGCGACTTACAATTGTTACAAGATATCACATTATTTTTACATACAATTCCCCATTTATACAGTTGGGTTTTTACTGGAGCAATCTAGGTCAAGTACCTTGCTCAAGGGTACAGCAGCAGTGTCCCCCCCCCCCCCCCCCCACCTGGGATTGAACCCACGACCCTCCGGTCCAGAGCCCTAACCACTACTCCACACTGCTGCCCCTATACCATTGAAACGCTCTCATCCTCAAACTAGTGAAATTTATCGCTTCCCTCCTAGATTTACATCACCTGCCACCTGAAAGTGACGGCTGCTTCCCAGAACGTGGACTCTGTGAACAAGGCCTGCTCTTTCGCTGCCAGCTCCAGCAGGTGAGTGTGTGGGAGGGGGCGTCCCGTCTCCCTGTCCCTCCTCCTCCCCTGGGTAAGCTAACCCCTGGGCTGACTCTCCTAGGTGGAGCTCTGTGGACGGGAGTGATCAGGTGTGCAGCTGCTGCAATACTGGGAGCTGTGGCATGGGAGCCCCTTACGGAAAGAGGCAAGGGAGAGAAGCGGCTGGCAACATGGGTGAGGGATCGGTTTGTCTGTTTTGGGGAGGAGTGGAGAGGCTTTCACCCTGGAGAAGGAGGCTGTGTGGTCCAGTGGCTTTATATATTAAAAAAAAAAAAAAAAAAAAAAAAAGGGCCTCCTTGTAACCAGGAGGTCCCCGGTTCAAATCCCACCTCAGCCACTGACTCATTGTGTGACCCTGAGCGAGTCACTTCACCTCCTTGTGCTTCGTCTTTCGGGTGAGACGTAGTTGTAAGTGACTCTGCAGCTGATGCATAGTTCACACACCCTAGTCTCTGTAAGTCGTCTTGGATAAAGGCGTCTGCTAAATAAACAAATAATTAAGTGTTGCTGGTTTTCAGTACCAGCTGGTCCATTTTTGTCTTGCACCCTTTTCCTTGCAGTGCTGGACTGGGAAAGCGATGCTCGGGTCGGCCCGCTGTTCATCCAGGAGACTCTGCCCGACCTCGACGCCCCGAGTCTGCAGCTGGAAGCAGAGGACAGAACCGCACAAGGTAAAGCTCGCTGGTTTGCATGCATTGATTTTACACTGATCTGCACGGTCTGCCTGCAAAACCAAAAAAGGGGGTGAACTGTCTCTGACCACTAGATGGCGCTGGCTCTTTGCTTGGCAGACCCCTTTATCCCAGGAGACTCCCGCAGGTGTTACAGGGCAGCGCAGGGTTACAATGCAAGCTTCATATTGAAACACAATGTAGTTTACAGCCAGTGCAAATAATAACACTACTAGAATACAACATGAACTAGGATGCTATGTATAATAATAACACTACTAGAATCCAATATGAACTAGGATGCTATGTATAATAATAACACTACTAGAATCCAATATGAACTAGGATGCTATGTATAATAATAACACTACTAGAATCCAATATGAACTAGGATGCTCTGTATAATAATAACACTACTAGAATCCAATATGAACTAGGATGCTCTGTATAATAATAACACTACTAGAATCCAATATGAACTAGGATGCTATGTATAATAATAACACTACTAGAATCCAATATGAACTAGGATGCTCTGTATAATAATAACACTACTAGAATCCAATATGAACTAGGATGCTATGTATAATAATAACACTACTAGAATACAATATGAACTAGGATGCTATGTATAATAATAACACTACTAGAATCCAATATGAACTAGGATGCTATGTATAATAACACTACTAGAATCCAATATGAACTAGGATGCTCTGTATAATAATAACACTACTAGAATCCAATATGAACTAGGATGCTGTGTATAATAATAACACTACTAGAATCCAATATGAACTAGGATGCTATGTATAATAATAACACTACTAGAATCCAATATGAACTAGGATGCTATGTATAATAATAACACTACTAGAATCCAATATGAACTAGGATGCTATGTATAATAATAACACTACTAGCATCCTAGTTCATATTGGATTCTATGTATAATAATAACACTGCTAGAATACAATATGAACTAGGATGCAGTCAGTTAGGATTCTATCTACAGTAATGTATGCAAGGATAGAGGTTCTATAGATGGTTGGGCTTTAGCTAGTCTGCATCTGAGTAGTGTGTTTGAATTACTGTAAATAGATTGCAAAGACCAGTTGTGTGTCACCTATTTTTATATATATGTAATATATTTTTTTTCTCTCTCTCCCCAGGCTTCCCGGTTGAGGTTCTGGTCCTGGCTGGTGTGGTCACTGCTGTGGCTCTGGCCTGCATCGCTGCGCTGGCCGCTGTGATCTACAGGAGACCCGGCAAACCCACTGACTTGCAGTTTTAATTGAAGCAATAAAGAATTTAAAATCAATTTGTGTGTGGGTTTTTTTTTTTTTTTAATTTGTTTATCTTCAGTAACACTTCCTCTGCAACCCTGATCATTTTGTAGTTTGGTTTCCATTCTAATGCATTGGGGCTTGTTTTTAAATTAAACCAATCCTGTGTTTATTTATTTTCCTTTTGGAGCAGGGGGGGTGTTCCTCCACTCGTGGGTTAAGGGGTGTAGTGAGATAATGAACTACTGCAGGGTTTGGAGGAAGAATTTTATATATATAAAATTTAACTAGTTCCGTCCAGGATTGGAAGGGGTAATTTTGGCCACCCCTACGTTAAAATAAAGTTGGTATATCCCAGAATCCTACACTGAACTGCAGTATAGCGTTCACTCGGGATTGTGAACCCTTCACTCTTCTCTGATCTCCATTAATTATAATTTATTTGGCAGATGTCTTTATCCAAGGGTACGTGCAGCACAGGGCAACAAAGCAAGCTTTATTTAACTACACTGCACTTTAGACTAAGAGCAAACAACGCGACTAGAATACAGTGCGAAATAGGACGCAACATGTTAACATAACGACCAGTCGTCTCTGCAATGACGTATTCGTAGTGAAAAGGATCGCGCATCAGGTGAGGATCCAGTGACGTGATGCTGAGGTCAGGAGAGTCCAGCGCAGATCAGGAGGGGCGGATCAGGAGATCCACAAGCGCGGTCTGAACAGGGGCGTCTTGAGGGGGCGGTGAGAGACGGAGCGGTCTTGAAATTCTCCGGTAGCTGGTTTTATAACCTAAAACAGTGCAAGCGGAGTTCACAAAGTTCAGCTACACACACACACACACACAGACACAGTTAGGTAAGATATACAAGACAGGCACCTGACTCCTCTGCTGGCGACAGCCCATCTCCGTACCCGAGCGTTCTCCCAGCACAGTATGTAAGGGATATTGATGTGATTTCTGTAACTAGGCGCTGCATTGCTGTGTCTAACGGCACGTGTTTAAGCGGTCTCTGTGTAATATTGGGATCAATAAATAGAAACTTCCTGGCATAGCCATTGGTCTGGTGCGCAGACATCACGTGATTGCACACCCGACACACTGTCGCTGGAGGCGAGAAGCGCTCAGTGCCGTAACACCTGTAACATGTTCAACCAGCGCTCAGTGCCGTAACACCTGTAACATGTTCAACCAGCGCTCAGTGCCGTAACACCTGTAACATGTTCAACCAGCGCTCAGTGCCGTAACACCTGTAACATGTTCAACCAGCGCTCAGTGCCGTAACACCTGTAACATGTTCAACCAGCGCTCAGTGCCGTAACACCTGTAACATGTTCAACCAGCGCTCAGTGCCGTAACACCTGTAACATGTTCAACCAGCGCTCAGTGCCGCACCGCCGCGGACCAGCAGCCAATTGCAAGCGAGCAAGCCAGTATAGAAAGTGTCACATGACAAGTGTTCGTGTGGTGTTTTAGCTTGATGGAATCAACTTCTTTAGAAACTTTATTTTTATTTTTGATGGCGCGCATTGTAAGTGATATTCTGGAAGACGAGACTCCCTTTTCAAAGCGCGTAGAAACAAGCAATCAGCAGCGACGGGGGGGGGGGGTCAAAATTTGGGATCCGAATCCAGCCCTGGCCCTTCCCCTGGATGAGAGAGGAGGCCGTGCAGAGTTTGGCTGCGCTGGGTCCTGCAGGATCCGAATGCAGAAAGGAACAGACAGACACACACACACACGTACGTACGTGAGTCTGTGATAGGAAACTCGAACTTAAGATCAACCGCATATATAAAATAATATTTCTCCAGAGCGGCTAGCCATGTTTTCAGTTTTGGATGAGACCAGCGGCGCCTGACTGATCTGATGAACAGGAGCCACAGCGTTGATACTGTTAAAAGCGCACATTGCTTTTGGCCGTTTTTTTCCTGGTCTGACGGGCGATTATTTACAATTTAATTACCACAGAAAATGTTTATATATATATATATATATATATATATATATATATATATATATATATATAAACTACTCATAACATAAGCAATAAAAATGCTTTACAATTCCATGACAAGTGTAGTGTAAGGATAGTTTAGGGCAGGGGTGCAGAAGTCCGGTCCTGGAGGGCCAGATCCCTCCTGGCTTTTGTTCCAACTGTGTTCTAAATTACTTAATTAGACCAGTAATTGGTCCAATTAAGTAATATAGGGCAAGGTTGGAACAAAAGCCAGGAGGGACACCGGTGCTCCAGGACCAAAATTGTGCACGCCTGGTTTAGGGTGTGTTTTCAAAAAAAAAAAATATATATATATATATATTATGTACACAATTGAGCTCCAGTTTATCCCTTTATGATAAAATCAATTCAAGTTGAGGATCAATACCTTGATCAGCGTGAACAGAATCCAGGCAAACTAGCATCCAGGTTAACTTGCATTGACACTGAAATGCATTACTGCTTACAACCAATAGAAATGAAATCCCTTAGCGACACCAATTCAAATGTTGCTTCCAACCATTAAGAGACCAGAACTCTAAGCAAGCCCAATTCACCCCCCCCCCAAAAAATTACTGTAAATGGTTTGTCCCATCACTCCCCATTCCAAACTAATGACGCAGACCACAGCGAGTTTCATCGAAAAGTTTATTTGCCATTGACAAATACAAAATCAAGCAGTGGGTTTGCCGAGTCTCCTGTAGATCACAGCGGCCAGCGCAGCGATGCAGCCCAGAGCCACAGCAACGACCACACCAGCCAGGACCAGAACCTCAACCGGGAAGCCTGGGGAAGACAGGAGAAAAATAGTAAACACACTTGCTTCCATCCTTAAAAGTTAAAAGGCGCTGCCATCTAGGATTTTTTTTTTGGGTGCATCATGCAACTCTGCAGAATTGGTTTCAGTAAAGCCACAGTACCCCCCCCCCCACCACAAAAATTCTTCTGTAAATACTTTAGCATACCAGTGTTTATATTGGCTCATGCTATGAAGAGGCACACAGGTTTACAGCATTAGTATGGATGTTACATGGAAGTAAGACTTCTGTCAAGACGCTGCTCTTTCAATCTTAGCACAGGGGGACAGAACGGTTACCTTGCGCGGTTTGGTCCTCTGCTTCCAGCTGGAGACTCTGGGCTTCAGACTCCTTCGGGGTGTCAAGGATGACCAGCGGGCCGACCTGAGCATCGTCTTCCCAGTCCAGCACTACAAGGAAAAGGGTGCAAGACAACGGACCAGCTGATACTGAAAACCAGCAACACTTATCCAGTGTGAAAGCCTCTCCACTCCTCCCCAAAACAGACAAACCGAGCCCTCACCCATGCTGCCAGCCGCTCCTCTCCCTCGCCTCCTTCTGGAAGGGGCTCCCGTGCCACAGCTCCCAGTATTGCAGCAGCTGCACACCTGATCACTCCCGTCCACAGAGCTCCACCTAGGAGAGTCAGCCCAGGGGTTAGCTTACCCAGGGGAGGAGGGGGGACAGGGAGACTGGACGCCTCCTCCCACACACTCACCTGCTGGAGCTGGCAGTGAAAGAGCAGGCCTTGTTCACCGAGTCCACGTTCTGGGAAGCAGCCGTCACTTTCAGGTGGCAGGTGATGTAAATCTAGGAGGGAAGCGATAAATTTCACTAGTTTGAGGATAAGAGTTTCAGTGGTATAGCGTTGTCAAATCAATGCAATACCTAGTGTATGGAGTGACACTACAAAAGACAGACAGGTTGTTTAGCAGCGGCTTTTAACTAAAGCGATTTACAGAGACTAGGGGGTGAACTATGCATCAACAACTGCAGCAGAGTCACTTCCAATAGGAGCTCGTCTGTTTATAATCTCCACACTCACGGAGCTCCGGGGGTCAGAGTAGAACCGGAAGGCATCGAGCCTCAGCTGCAGCTTGGTGTTCTGCACTCGGGGAGAGATGAAACGAGACCCAGAGCCAGACACCTTCGCATCCACCAGGCAGCTGTGGAGACACCACAGGGTTTAAGACATCCATGCTAGGACCCCACAGCTCAGCCAGGGCAACTGGATCTGACCGCTCACCCGCTGTTATCAATGAAGACGTATCGGGGGCTGGCGGTCCGGTCAGGGACCATGGTGGCCACACAGCTGTCCACAAAGAGCCGGAGGGGCATGTGGTTGGTCCCATCGATGGAGGCTTCGATGTTCAGGACGTCCCCCAGGGAGTAGACATTGGAGGTCCTCTGGGTAAGCCAGTCATCTGAGACAGAGCAAAAGAGACACCCCCATTACATGAGCTAGCAGGACCACATGGGCATATATTTAACTCTTAGCAGACACCCTTATCCAGGAATGGCTCAAACCGCTACGCAGTCATTCATAAGACACCTGTTTTACAGATGTGCATAGATCTAGTGTTTAAATACAATTTTTTAAAAAAAGTTTTATAAGAGAGTGTTATTTCTTAGCAGACACCCTTATCCAGGGCGACTTACAATTGTTACAAGATATCACATTATTTTTTACATACAATTACCCATTTATAGAGTTGGGTTTTTACTGGAGCAATCTAGGTAAAGTACCTTGCTCAAGAGTACAGCAGCAGTGTCCCCCCACCTGGGATTGAACACACGACCCTCCGGTCAAGAGTCCAGAGCCCTGACCACTACTCCACACTGCTGCCCTAGGACAAGATATATTGTTCTAACCAAAAACTCAGAGTGGGAGTTAATGGATTAACACACAATTTGCAATTCTAAAACAACTTTAAAATATCTAATTGTCGGGTTTGAAATAAAAAGGAGCCAGTTGGAAGAAGCTAGCTGGGCTCAAGTCTTGCTACTGCCTGGTGATGCAATCTGCCCTGCCCCCGAGTCACATTGTTCAGCAGGTCGCAGAGATTGATGTTTGAAGCGGCCGTCTCTAGACGGGGCCATGCGGGAGGAGATCCTTGCAGGACGCTGCTTACCGGTCATCAGTCTCAGAGAGAAGTCCAGGGCGGCCTCTGAAAGCTTGGTGGAGGTGAAGGGGACCCACGTGGGTTTCAGCGCATTGCTGCTCACGTTGTGCAGCCTGGGTCGGAAACAAGGAAACCATCCCATCACTATTAAAACTCTCCATAGCGCTAGACTTGCACAGAAGGGAGTTCAGGTTTAGCAGAGAAATGCATGAAGTTAAAAAACAGGCTCCAAAAATGAACACCAGGATCAAGTCTCTTGCAAATTTTATAGGCAAGTGCAAAGGGTATAAGAAGCCATGGTTATCTAGATATCACTATAGGGAGTGATATGGAGACACAACCCCTCCCTCCAGAACTAACCCCTCCCTCCAGAACTAACCCCTCCCCAAGGAACTAACCCCTCCCCAAGGAACTAACCCCTCCCCAAGGAACTAACCCCTCCCCAAGGAACTAACCCCTCCCCAAGGAACTAACCCCTCCCCAAGGAACTAACCCCTCCCCAAGGAACTAACCCCTCCCCAAGGAACTAACCCCTCCCTCCGCATACTGGGTCAACAGCTATTAGAGACAGTTTGGGTATATTGTTACCATAGCAGTTTAAAGGGAAGCTATTAAGCAGACACATTGTTTGGAAGCAGTTGTCTAGGCGGTAGATGTTCCTGTAAGGCTTGTCATGTGCGCTCACCTCAAGTAGCGGCACTCGATGCCAACTTTAGCGGAGTTGGTTCTCACTATAGGCAGGTTAGAATTAGGGGTCGGGGAGTAGGTCAGGGTGAAGCTGTAGACTAGCTTGTCCTGGACCATCTAGAAAAAGAAAAAAGCGTTGTTAAACTCTCGACCTACCAACAAAACAAACATTCACTTTATATGGCTGTGCAAATATTAGTAGTCTCACCATCAGGGTACTGCCACATTCCTGCAGCCGAGCCTCAAATATGACGCTCTGCGTGGCGTCATCCTGCCTCGTGACGCCGCAGCTACCCAGGCTGACGTCAGAAGCCTTGATCAGCTGGCCGATCCCGAAGAGATCCCGCTTGACGGTCACCACGACCTTATCCTCCCCGCACTGCGCCGCCACGGTCTGCGGGAGCACCGCTCTGCCTCCGGGCTGCGGGAGTTCCGAAGACGCGCTCGGGTAATTCACAAAGGCGCTACCGGTGTTCGTTGAACTAAACAGCTCAGATTTAGACCCGAACCAGAAAGCCCTGGTACCGTCTCGGAGCAATACCAACACAAAGAGCGCTGGCAACAGACATTTCACACTCGCTGTACGACCCATAGTTACTGAACGAAGACACAAACTCACCTATCACTCACAGCGCACTGCCGGTTCTATTTATACTACCGGAGTTACAACGAGGTCCGCGGCGGGGAGGGCTCCGCGAGGAGCCCAATTGATTTGCACGTGGTATTTTAATTCCCAAATTAACCCTTTCGTGCACCTCATATGAGCACAGATACAAAATAACCTCTCATTATTTATTTCTTAGCATATTTATTTCTCTTTGATATGGAGACATACGGAAGGAGCAAATGGGAAATGCATGATAACCTCATATGCAATGGCAATCTATCTATCTATCTATCTATCTATCTATCTATCTATCTATCTATCTATCTATCTATATATATATATATATATCAGTAATTTCGATGTTTCGTGCATGAAAAGGTTACATACAGTTCATTGGATGACTTTCAAAGCGTTTGGCCACTATGCGTTATTTTCATCATTATTTTTTTATTTTTTTATTTTTTTTAATTCCCATGTGTAATTAGCATCGTGTATTTGTCTTCCGCGAATAGAAAGCACACATTCAAAGTACACGGGACTCTCAATTTAGCACCATCATTGCCTTAATCATCCGCGCACTCAACCAATGACGCGCCAGCGTATCCACAAACAGGTGCGCAATTAACAGGTGCGGGTTTATTATAAGCGGTGAGGTTAGCAATCGTCTGCAGCGCACTTTGAGTGAAACCTCGGGGAGTGAGGAAACGAAGAGTGTTTTCTTTGTAGCGTTTAGTTTTCATTCAAAATGAGTTTAAAATTACCCTTGCTTTTCTTGTGCGTCGTATTACACATCGGGAATGCTGCGGAATATCCGCAGGATGATGATGATAGTAAACATCTTGACTGGGAGGACTCTCCCAAACTGGAAAAGGATTCTGGTGAAACTGGAAACGGGTTGGCGACTGCTGAAATATCGCCGGTGGTAAAAGAGCTTGACTTCCCCCTGTTGCGTCCATTGGCCGGGGAGCCCGCAGAGCCGGTGAGGAGCGAAGAAACGCCGGGTAATGCTCAACGAATGCGGCTGCGATCTCTAGACTTTCCGAAAGCGGGAGCGGGGCGTTTGGGAAACGTGTCCAGTCACAACAGCAGCCGTGGAGACGGCTTCAGGTTATTCGGCAGACCGACTCACGCCCCGACCCAAGTCATTAGACACCGGCTCTTTACTCCAGACCGCTACCACAGAAAGGGTTTGTGGATACCAGATATCGGTTTCCCGAACCGACACCGACCAACACCGGCCTCGGCTTGGAGAGTGTTCGGGAACCAGCGCCCGCAAGACCGCGGGGAGATAATTCGAGACCCGGTTGGGACCGGGCTGGGTCGGTTTAAGGGGCGGGTTCCTCAAGGGGCGTCTTCCAAAGCTATCATTAGCTACAAAATAGTGCGGGGGTCGAGCCCGGACCCCTTCCAGTCCGTGTCTATCAAGTGCGGCGACCAGAAGCTACGAGTGGAGGTCAATAAGGACTTTTTCGGAACCGGTACCCAGCTCCAGGCCTCCGAAGTCAGTCTTGGCAGCGGCTGTCCCAGCAACGGCGTTGAATCCGCATCCTCCAACACCATCATCTTCGAGTATGACCTGCATGCGTGTGGAAGCAAGCGCACGGTAAGTAAACCCGTTTGTTAAACCCGAGAGGACACGCAGCCACTCTGCAGCTTGGAGTTCGGTTTTAGATTTTGGCTTCAGGCCACCTGCATGGCACACCGAGGGAGGCTGGGGGGGGGGGGGGGAGAAGGGGGGGTTTGATGCAGCAAAGGTGTTTCAGACTAGGTCTCCAGGAACCAGGTTTCAAGCCAAAAGCGGATTCGTGTTCCCACGGCTGTAGATGCATTAAGTGTAACTAATACAGCGAAAAACCTCGCTGCTCTTACTAGTCAAGCGTTTTCTCTGTGAACCAGCAGACCCTGGAACCATATTTTGGCAATGCTGCTTGATTTGAATCCTGTAATTGCTAAGCGATTTTGGCGAATGTCACTTTTCTATTGGTTTACGTATAGCCACCGCGTGCGTAAAAGCGCGCATATGGCAGTCAATGGTAGGTGTAGGGATGCTGTGTATTTTGTGTGTGTATATATAATGCGTGAGTCTCAATCTGTGGACGCGTTTTCTCAGATTACAGATCCGGAGCTTATCTACTCCAACACCATTTACTATCGGCCCGCCCCCGGGAGCTCGCTCACTCAGCCGCAGTCGGTCAATGTGGAGTGCCGCTATATCCGGTAGGTCGGTGTGGTGATCCGGGGTATCGTCTCCAGAATTCGAATCCTGAGACTCGCTGAATGCTTCCGATATTAAATGTGTATGTGCGTGAGTAGCAACATGACAATAGTGCACCAGAAATACTTGTGTACCACTGGCTGTGCATCATACAGTATTATTATTATTATTATTATTATTATTATTATTATTTAAGATCGCAACCATGCTAGCTGTAATCGGGCCATCTTGCAAAATCAATTTTGATTGAAGTTGAATAGAAATTATGAGTTAAGGCATTACATTTTTTTTATTTGGTTGGGGGGGGGGGGGGGGTGGTTAATGCATGCATAAAGTTTACAAACGAGAGGAGGCTCCATTCAGCCCATCTTGCTCGTTTGGTTGTTAATAGCTTATTGATCCCAGAATCTCATGAAGCAGCTTCTTGAAGGATCCCAGGGTGTCAGCTTCAACAACATTACTGGGGAGTTGGTTCCAGACCCTCACGATTCTCTGTGTACGCTCTTCGGTCACTATAGTTGTATTTCGTTAAGTTTCCTATTTCTATTTTTTATAATGCATATCAGTTTTGGTGGGGCAACTTCTCAAACTCCATAGAGCTCACACACAAACCGGTTTTAAAATGTAATTTAACAAAACCAGAAGAGGTGTTTGCTGTTAGCCTTTCGCATCCATCTTTTTTGCCTCTCTCCTTCAGATCGCAGACCATCTCCAGCAACAAAGTCCAGCCCACTTGGATTCCGATGGTCTCCACTCGCTCCTTCAAGAACAAGTTTGCCTTTTCTTTCAGAGTGATGAACGGTGAGTCATGGTTTTGTCCCCTTTCTCCCGAAGGCTTGGTGGTTTAAAGGGGCGTGCTACCAGGAGGTTCTCGGTTTAATCCCAGCTCGGCCACTGACTCTCTGTGACCCTGAGCAAGTCGCTGAACCTCCTGCGGATGAGACGGAAAACAGACTAGCTCCTATTGGAAGTGACTCTGCAGTTGTTGATGATGCATGCCCCCTAGTTCTAAATCGCTTTGGATAAAAGCGTTTGCTAAATTTATCTGAGGCTTCAGATTTTGACACGGCACTCGAATGATACCGGCTTTGCGCTCTGGGGCGTGGTTGTTTAATAAGGACAGTGTGTTTTTGTGTAGCTGACTGGAGCGCCGGGTCCGAGTCGAGTGACTTTCGTCTGGGGGAATCCATCAACTTCCAGGCGTCTGTCGACCTGCGGAATCACCAGGGCCTCAAAATCTACATCGACCGCTGCGTCGCGACCACCAGCAGCAACGCCAGCTCTGAGCCCAACTACGACATCATCCGGGACTACGGGTGAGTGACGGGAGGGGGGGCGATAACCAGACCAGCCCCCGGGTAACAATGTAGGTAGGATACATTATCAAAGTTGCGTTCTCCTACTGGTTCAGTCCATCCAAAATAACCCATACATCTGTCTCTCGTCTCTGTGTCCTCTCTGTCATCTGTTTCCTCTGTGTGTGTGTGTGTGTCTCTCTCTCTCTCTCTCTCTCTCTCTCCTCCCTCCAGGTGTCTGGTTGACAGTCTTGCGGAGGGTTCCCCGTCCCGCTTCATCTCTCCCAGGTCCAGCGAGGTTCTGAGATTCCAGATGAAAGCATTCCAGTTTGAGAGTATCCCTGAAGCTCAGGTCTGTGAATCGCCTTGCGAGGGGACCTCCCCAGCGGCCTCGCTTCACTGCCTTTTGAATAGCTTGTGTGAATGATAAATAATTTCTCAACCGCTGCACCCTTAACCATCACCCATAAGTATTCCCCGCCCAAACCACTCGCTTTAGAAATGTCACGAATTCACTGACAACCGTTTCGACTAGAAATCTGTCGCCAGGTCTTCAAATTAACTGCAATGTGTCCTCATCAGAGGTATCCCAGAGAGGCACAGATTCTGATCCAACTGTAGGAATGGAAACTAGACTCCTATTGCACAGCAGTTTGATCCATTCCAGGTTTTACTACCATCTTGATCAGCCCCCAGTGTGTCTAGGCAACAAGCTCAGGTGTGTAACTCCCAAGAATGGATCCAACTGCGATGCAGTAAGTCTTATTTCCATCTCTACAATTGTATTAACTCTAGTGTGTCATTTTATTTATCTTTTTGTGTAGATTTACATCCATTGTCTACTCCGAGTTTCTGAAGACTCCGACTCTAAGGAAACTTTGAAAAGCTGCACTTACGACACAGAAACCGAATCGTGAGTCCGCGTTTCAGTTCGTTTCTTTTCTATACAGTGTGTGGTTTTACCCCGACTCCTCTTGCACTCTCCGTTTTAAGAATTGATTTGTTCCCAGTTTGATTCCCTGATTTTGTGCGTCCCTGCAGGTGGACAGAGCTGGAGGGCAGGGAGTCTCTGTGTGACTGCTGTGAGACGGAGTGTGTGCCTTCATCACAGACCAAGAGATCAGCCACTCTGCTGCCAAGTATGAGTCCACTGCATAGCAGCTTCATCCATGCCTGTTATTCACTGAGTTTAGTAAGACGCACCTGAGCTCCTAACTTCAATATTAATAAGACTTCATTGAGGGGAGCTCTGAACCCCAGGACTGGTGTGAGTTGCAGCCCTCGCTTGATTAGAGATCTCGTCTTCAAAACTGTACAGCAAGTCTCTCTCTGTGTCTGCAGGTACTCTGCAGAAGAGTGACATCACCATTGGACCCCTCAGAGTCCTCGATCCTGCCTCCAGCCCCTCCTCGGTGAGCTTCAGCAGCAGCAGGGAGATCAGCAACCAGACTCTATGGAGACGTATTCGCGAACAACTGGAAGGTAATTGGGCAGCACCCATTTTATTTAGGTCACATGACATTGGCTACAGACTGGTGCTCCTCAGGATCCCCCTGTTCAGACTGCGCTTGTAGATCTCCTGATCCGCCCCTCCTGCTCTGCGCTGGACTCTCCTGACCTCCGTACCACGTCACTGGATCCTCGGCTGATGCGCTATCCTTGCGCGGCTGTCGTTTTATAGATGCAACTTGTTGAATCCTAATTTCATGTTGTATTTGCACTATTTAAATAAGCTTGCACAGTTACACTGTACTGCTTTTGTAACGCCTCTAACTCACTTAGGATTTGGCAGATGCCTTTATCCTATCGGGCAGTGATGAGTGACGCACTGACTTTTTTAATATGTTGCTTCGATGCTGTTACCCAGGGTGACTTTAGAATTACATACAAAAAAATACATCTCTAGAATTACAGTTCAAGATGGAAAATACAATGACTTGAGTCCTAATAACAGCAAATGCAAAACTCTGTACGATTTGATATCTGGGCAGGTAAGTGTTGATTACATCAGGGTTGGAGATGAATGCAGGTGTAATACAAGGTTCTACAGATTGGGTTCAGTGCAGGATTAAATACAGTGAAATAGGGAGCAGATAAGTGCCAGTTAGAGTATTATATTGTCCAGAAGGGAAGAGTTAAGTTTTACAGGTCCTGTCTGAGGAGGCGACGGAAGGTGGTCAGACTGGGCAGTCCTGACATCTGTAGGAAGGGCATTCCACCACTGCAGGGCGAGGGTGGAGAAGGAGCGGGCTCTGGAGGCAGGGGAGCGCAGAGGAGGTGCAGCCAGTGTTCTAGTGCAGGCGGGTGGGGGGTGTAGGGAGAGATGAGTCTCCCCATCGCTGACTTGATAATTCTAGAACCACCAATGCAGATGGCCCTGGCTTTTTGGAAACTACTCCCTTTGCATAGCAGTGTGATCCATTCCTGGTTTTACTATGAGTTTTTAAAACACTTGCTTGAGCTTGTTGCTGCTACACACTGGCTAACCGCCCTTGGTAGTAAGTCCTGGAGTTGGTGAACCTGCTATGCAATAGGAGGCTTCTTCACATCCCTGTGTTCTTGGTCTCGCAGCGTGCACTAGCATGCACGGTGCTGTTGGTTTGACGTGACTCCGGCCCCTCTCTCTCTCCTCTCCTCTAGGGGCCTCTGAGATGGAAGTGGCTCAGTTGTTTGCCACGGTCGCCGCGGCTGTCTGTGCCTTCTGCATCCTGCTGGGAATTCTGTGCCTGTGTCGACGCTTCTCTCTGAAATCGAAACCCGACTCCTCCGAGAATAAACTGTGTCGAAAATAAAATGACTGAAAACAACGCTTGGCTTGTCCTGTCCTCTTATTTATTTCTTTAACCTCTTCAGGTACACCAGGAATTGGGTGTTTTCTTCTTGTAATGACATTGGCATTAGGATGTTTTTGCAATTTTATATTCCACCCATGGTTAGCATTTTGCCTTTTTACTGTGACCCTTGAAGGGGTATTTTATTTTAAATACCTTTTTTACTATGGTTTCAGACCTCTGTGCTTTACAATGCTTCCCTATGCTTTACCACACCTCTCTGTGCTTTACAATGCTTCCCTATGCTTTACCACACCTCTCTGTGCTTTACAATGCTTCCCTATGCTTTACCACACCTCTCTGTGCTTTACAATGCTTCCCTATGCTTTACCAGACCTCTCTGTGCTTTACAATGCGTCCCTATGCTTTACCAGACCTCTCTGTGCTTTACAATGCTTCCCTATGCTTTACCAGACCTCTCTGTGCTTTACAATGCTTCCCTATGCTTTACCACACCTCTCTGTGCTTTACAATGCTTCCCTATGCTTTACCACACCTCTCTGTGCTTTACAATGCTTCCCTATGCTTTACCACACCTCTCTGTGCTTTACAATGCTACACTATGCTTTACCACACCTCTCTGTGCTTTACAATGCTTCCCTATGCTTTACCACACCTCTCTGTGCTTTACAATGCTTCCCTATGCTTTACCACACCTCTCTGTGCTTTACAATGCTTCCCTATGCTTTACCACACCTCTCTGTGCTTTACAATGCTTCCCTATGCTTTACCACACCTCTCTGTGCTTTACAATGCTTCCCTATGCTTTACCACACCTCTCTGTGCTTTACAATGCTTCCCTATGCTTTACCAGACCTCTCTGTGCTTTACAATGCTTCCCTATGCTTTACCACACCTCTCTGTGCTTTACAATGCTTCCCTATGCTTTACCACACCTCTCTGTGCTTTACAATGCTTCCCTATGCTTTACCACACCTCTCTGTGCTTTACAATGCTTCCCTATGCTTTACCACACCTCTCTGTGCTTTACAATGCTTCCCTATGCTTTACCACACCTCTCTGTGCTTTACAATGCTTCCCTATGCTTTACCAGACCTCTCTGTGCTTTACAATGCTTCCCTATGCTTTACCACACCTCTCTGTGCTTTACAATGCTTCCCTATGCTTTACCACACCTCTCTGTGCTTTACAATGCTTCCCTATGCTTTACCACACCTCTCTGTGCTTTACAATGCTTCCCTATGCTTTACCACACCTCTCTGTGCTTTACAATGCTTCCCTATGCTTTACCACACCTCTATGTGCTTTACGATGCTTCACCATACCATGCTGTCACTTTACCCTTTCCTCTGTTTTTATAATGGGGGAAACTTTTTTTTATATAGGTTGAAGCGAACAAACTTTCCTCCCACGTGAATATTCAAGCACGCGTGTGCGTAGACCAGCAGTCCCGATTCAGCCGCAGCGTGGGTGTGTTTATTTGAATATAAAAGCATTAACCTGTGAAATAAGATTAAACCAAGCTGGTTAAATATCAAGTTAGATTGCTGCTACAAAAGTACAGTTTTGTGATGTCGGAAGTGTTGCTATCTGGAGTTAATTATGGGATGGGTTTATATCTAGTATAGGATCTTAGAAGAAATTAAGTCCAGTAAAATCAAACGAGTCTGCCACTGCCTTCCAGTCTATATGGTATACTAACGATGTCGCCAGTGTTTCTGAAAGAATAATCCATTTGATTAATAAAAATGAACGGGAAGTGTATTTTAAAAAGAGTGGAGGGTGTGCGCACCGGGAGAGCGTCTAATCAAAATACACTTCCTTAGTATGAAAACAAAAAGTTAACGTGACGCTTAAAACAGTATTCAATTCTCATTTTTTATTCGGTTACAAGTAAAGAGATTGAAATAGTCATTGCACGAGCAAGACGCTCATGTCCTCTCCTTTTTTTCCCCCCTTTCTCTTCCTCCTATTTCAAGTCGGCCGTTTTATTTGCTTTCCCCTTTCTCCTCGCTTGATGCTTCAGTTCGGTATTCACCGTTTTTCTCTTGAAGTGTCTTTTCCTCTGAGCTTTGCGGGCGGCGCGTTTCCTAGACTTGGCCATTTTTAATTTTTCCAGCGTTTTGAAAAAATAAACTAAAGGCGACCGCTTTTTTATACACCTCCCGGCGCCTGACTTGTTTGTGACAGGCGCGCCAACGCGGGCTTTGGCGTCACGACGTTGCATTGTGATGTCATCTGGACTTTTGGCTTTAAAAACTTTTGTGTACTTTTGCCAGTCAACCCTTGCACGTTATATTTGGTTCATGTCCTGTACTAACCGGACCGGGGTGCTGAACCATATAAGAATAAACAGCATGTGTTTACAGCAGTGTGGAGTAGTGGTTAGGGCTCTGGACTCTTGACCTGGAGGGTCGTGGGTTCAATCCCAGGTGGGGGGGACACTGCTGCTGTACCCTTGAGCAAGGTACTTTACCTAGATTGCTCCAGTAAAAAACCCAACTGTATAAATGGGGAATTGTATGTAAAAATAATGTGATATCTTGTAACAATTGTAAGTCGCCCTGGATAAGGGCGTCTGCTAAGAAATAAATAATATTGTGCCTCTACTATGTTTAATGTCAAATTGTTACCCTCCCTTTTGGGCAAACGCTACCTATAACGATCACCACCAGTTATTAGTTTACCAACAGTAATATTGAATTGAATGCAGACTCCATCAAGCAGAATACTCTCATTTTATTCAATACACAGCCTCCTTATTTGTATTTCCTGTACCTGAAACGAACAGAGAAACTTTATTTTAGTAATCTCATGACTTGGTGCTGAAAAGTAGTCTGATTACTCCAAATTAATCTGATTACAAGTAACATGTTACTGTCTAAACCACACTGTGTTGAAACTATCTGACTGCCTTTGCTTCATTCACTTTTTCCAAGTGTGCATTCTCATAATTAATGAGTCATTTAGCAGACGCGACTCACAGAGACTAGGGGGGGGGTGAACTCTGCATCATCAACAACTGCTGCTGCTGCTGCTGCAGAGTCTCTTCCAATAGGAGCTCGTTTGTTTTGCGTCTCATCTGAAGGACGGGAGATTAAGTGACTTGCTCAGGGTCACACAGCTGGGATCTGAAATGGGAACCTCCTGGTACCGAGCCCCTTTCTTTAACCACCGGACACCCCCCCCCCCCCCCCCCCCCCCCCCCCCCCTGCATTGTGTCAAAGCCAGCCTTACTTACTCAAAGCCACACGTGATCAAGCCAAGGCAGATGAATCCAGCGCTGCAGTACGCAATCACTAAAAGAGTTTCAGCCAAATCCAGCCTGTCTGTTCATCAAAACAAAGAGAAACGAGGTGTTTTCACGCAGGCAGGTCTATAAATGAGATCAATGACACATCTGGAGCTGTTGTGCTAGATTTGCACACTGCTGTCCATACCCAGACTGAACCTGGTAGACAATGCAGCCTTTTAGAACCGGAACTCAGAACCTCGGAACTGTCTCCGTGTTCTTAGAACACGCCTCTGCGAGTCACTGAGGTTTGCATGCAGGCAGGTACGGACAGGAGGTGTGGCTCAATGCGGCTGGCCTGGTTTCACAAGTACCTGGGTAGCATTTCTTGTACGTCCAGCAGTCCAGTTTCTTCTTCTCACACGTGGTGCAGTTCACAGCCTCCGCCCCGCCCTCTTGACAAACATAAAACAGATCTCAGAACACAAGAAACGAAACCTCTGGGAATCCATGGCTAGACTGACCGCCCTTCCTCCAAGCAGCTAGCTAAAGGTCTTATTGTCAATCAGTCAATCAATCAATCAATCTTTATTTTATATAGCGCCTTTCATAGCGGACCACCATCACAAAGCATGTACTGTGGTCATAGAGAGTTTATTTAGCAGACGCTTTTATCCAAAGAGACTTCCAGAGACTAGGGGGGGTGAACTCTGCATCATTCAACTGCTGCTGCTGCAGAGTCACTTCCAATAGGAGCTCGTTTGTTTGACGTCTCATCCGAAGAGCACAAGGAGGTTCAGTGACTCGCTCAGGGTCACACACACGCACACACACACACACACACACACACACACACACACACACACACACACACAGGGAGTCAGTGGCTGAGCCGGGATTTGAACCTCCTGGTATCGAGACCCCTCGTTCTCCCTCGTATTCGGTTCTACAGTATCGTTCAGGACGGGATCCAGTCTGTCCTGGAAGGATCCGAGATTCTCTGCTCCAACAGCTCTGTAAGGCAGCCTGTCCCAATGGTTCCATGCGTCAAACCGTTATTAATTAATTAATTAATTTTACAGAAGAGATTACAATCTTGAAAAAGCCTTACTTACTGCAATGTGGGGGGCACAGAACTGTAAAGAAAAAATACATATTATATCTCTCTATCTATCTATCTATCTATCTATCTATCTATCTATCTATCTATCTATCTATCTATCTATCTATCTATCTATCTATATATATATATATATATATATATATATATATATTAACAGAATATTCATTTTCAAATCAGAAGTCATAATGTCATAATCCCTTTCTATCCCTTTCTATCACATCGAATATATATATATATATATATATATATATATATATATATATATATATATATATATATATATATATATAATTTATTTCTTAGCAGACGCCCTTAAATACATTTCAAGAATCACAGTACAAGTAATAATACAATTAAGAGCAAGATAAATGCAATGACTTTGGTTCAAGCAAGTACAAGTGTGACAAAATCCGATTCAATAACGGAGCAGATAACAGTGACAGTGATCAGGATGCATCAGTCGCATCAGGATTTAATTTCATACATATTACTTTGTTCATCGTCCAGCCGTGTGTTCTGCATTGACGACAGAGTTATCTTGAGACAGTGAAACTCTCAGTAACTCATGCTAGTAACGTTATCGGTTCACAATGTTAAGGATAAACAGTCGTACACTCCGGTGAAGCGCTTCTCTGGCGAGATGCTAACGTGTAAGTGTGACGTAGAGATGTGGGCGGGTTTCATCAAGTTTTTTTAAAATTTTTATTCGTCAATGGCAGATGTAACAGACGAGATTGAATATGACATCCTTACCTTCCCTTGTATACTCGGGAAGCTTGGATTCAAAAATCCAGTTCCAGAACTTAGGCAGGTCCCCCACGGTTTCATTTAACTCTATTGAGAGCAAAATATAATAATAATAATAATAATAATAATAATAATAATAATAATAATAATAATTATTATTATAATTATAATAATAATAAACTCATAATAAACTAATTAAGCGCCAAATTGATTTTTCTTTGAAAAAAAACATCAGAACACAAGCTGTATTTATGTAATTCGGTATATTGTAAATCAATATCTCTCTCTCTCTCTCTCTCTCTCTCTCTCTCTCTCTCTCTCTCTCTCTCTCTCTCTCTGAGCTCAAGTCTTGTGATTTCATAAAAACGCCAGGTGCTCAGTGTTTGATATTCGAGTTGAGTTAAAATTGCCAAAATGACATGATTTAGAATCTGTATAAACAGCCATTCGAAAAGATTAAAAGTTATATAGCCACGAATGCAGACGAGCGCCGGTCTTAAGGTCTGAGTTGTGTTGATGATGTCATCTGGTTTATTATGAAGTTTTTAGTGCCATGACGTAATAGTACCGAAGATTCGGAACACGCGGTGCACTCGCTCAGTTACCAGAGTCACTTTGTCCTCTTCTGAAAAAAAGAAAGAAGATTTTGATTTATTAACTTATATATATATATATATATATGTGTGTGTGTGTGTGTGTGTGTGTGTATTATTTTCAAATACCACAATAAATATCAATAAATGCTCTCTCTCTCTCTCTCTCTCTCTCTCTCTCTCTCTCTCTCTCTCTCTCTCTCTATAAAATAAATTGCATAAAAAATGTATTATCGTTTATTTCACCAAAATAAATCACATTATGCGAGTGTACAATTGATATAATAATACTAACAACGTCAACGATATAAACCGACTGCTATAATATAAAACTATATAAATCCATATTTAAAGCGACACACACACGCTTACCGAGGCCGAACGCATTGAAGTGGCTCGATGTCGTGTATTTACTGCAGTTCGGAGTCCGGTATTTTGATTTATATTCCTCGCACAGTTCAGTGAAACGGTTCTGAATCATTTTGAACCGCAACCCGCAGAACACGCAGCCGTCTGTCTCACCGGACAGGGCGCACAACCCCAGCGTGTACAATAGAACCCAGATCATTTGAGACAAGGGGAAAATAACGTAGGCTTACTTTCAGTGGAATAATTCACATATATTTACGCTATAAAACAAGAAACGGAATCTGAATTTGATTTTTTTTAGACAGATTCTAACTGAAGTGGATTGGTAACCATGGAAACAGCTGTGTTATTATCTCGGGTGCTGTATTATTTTCGGTGTCATGACGTTTCGGGCAAAAGTCTTCAAAAGTCAACACAACACTTTGGAACCTGTTGGTTTTAACATTCTAGTCTGAAGTCATCATGACGTCATCACACAGCAGCTTTCCTTTTTCAAATGTTATATATAGATACACTCACACGCACGCACACGCACACGCACACAAATTTAGTTACTGAAAACAACAACTTTATCATTTTTTATAGGAAACAATGTAATAACACAGAACAAAGTAAAATGTTACTTTAATAAATATATCCTTCAGCAAGGGAAAATATTAATAAAACAACCACATTGCAACAGTTGAATATTATATATATATATATATATATATATATATATATATATATATATATATATATATATATATATAATTTACATTTCCCTTACCTACCCTACACTTAATTGATGATTATAATAAATATTATTATTATTTATTTCTTAGCAGACGCCCTTATCCAGGGAGACTTACAATTGTTACAAGATATCACATTATTTTTACATACAATTCCCCATTTATACAGTTGGGTTTTTACTGGAGCAATCTAGGTAAAGTGCCTTGCTCAAGGGTACAGCAGCAGTGTCCCCCACCTGGGATTGAACCCACGACCCTCCGGTCAAAAGTCCAGAACCCCTAACCACTACTCCACACAGCAAGATCAATAAAGAAAAGATTAAAATAAAAATTATTATTATTATTATTATTATTATTATTATTATTATTAATATTATTATTATTATTATTATTATTATTTTACAAAGCAGTGTGACATCAAATAAACACAATGCCACGTAACGCGTTATAACGCGTCGCTCACTGTCTCCTCCCACTGACCCGCCCACCACAGTGACGTCACTTTGCAGCAAGATTTAAAAAAAAAAAAAAAAAAAAAAAAAAAAAAAAACAACAACAGAAAAAAAAATTAAACGTTAAAATGGCGTCGCGGTCGCCTCGCAGCCGCGGCAGCTGCGTCCTACAACGAGCGCTTTCTCCGGTGTTTTCTGCCGCCCGGTACCGCAGGACGTGCAAGGAACCGTTATATTTGATCGCCCTGGACCGGTATAAGACCGACCCGGCCTCCCAGTGTCATTTCTCGCCGGTGTCCGCGCCTCACGGCTTTCTCTACGACGCGACCCTGAGCGACGGCGACTGCAGAGTCCGGGTCTCGCTGCACCCGAACCTGAACCCGCTGCTCCAGAACAACGCGCTGAGGTGCGGTTCCGAGGTGTACGACGTCCAGTTCGCCGTCGAGTTCGACGAGGCTCGGCTCGGGGGGCGCTGCCGAACATTTCAGGTTCTGGGTTTGGAGACCGGGGGCCCAGCTTTTCAGCGACTCCGGGGGCTAAATTTGCAGTCCCTGCCTTGGTTCGGCAGGTCAGACGGGGGTGGTGAAGCGGCGGTTGCTCCGTTGCTGGCACGGAGGGCTTGTTATTTGCCGCTGTGGGACTGCGACGATTATTTTGGAGACGCTTGGGAGAGTCCAGCTCGCAGAGCCGAGTCGCCGGACCACCACTCTGAAAACGACGCCGACGAAGAAGGTAAACAAATGGCAGGGTTTGAGTTAAGACTCCCGTTGCATAGCAGTTTCATCCGCTCCGGGTTTTTGTAATACAAGCTTGGTTAGCCACAGTGTTTTGGTGACACGCTCAGGTGGGTCAGATTCACAGTGAAACCAGGAATGGTTCAAACCGCTATGCAAATTCCCATCCCTGCACAGTCATTCATAACATACACCTGCTTTACAGACGTGCATAGATCGTGTTTACATACAATTTAAAAATGTTATATGTGAGACTATTATTATTTATTTCTTAGCAGACGCCCTTATCCAGGGCGACTTCCAATTGTTACAAGATATCACATTATTTTTACATACAGTTCCCCATTTATACAGTTGGGTTTTTACTGGAGCAATCAAGGTAAAGTACCTTGCTCAAGGGTACAGCAGCAGTGTCCCCCACCTGGGATTGAACCCACGACCCTCCGGTCAAGAGTCCAGAGCCCTGACCACTAACACTGCTGCCTATTGCATAGCTGTTTGATCCATTCCTGGTTTCGCTAGGAGTTTATTAATAATAATAATAATAATAATAATAATAATAATAATAATAATAATGACACACCTGAGCTTGCTACCTGTACACACAGTGGCTGATGTCCCTCTTGTTGCGCACAGGTACGCAGTTCGTCACTCTGCAGCAGGTGAAGGCCTCCTTCATTAAGAAGTCCAAGGGTAAACTCGGCCCGCTCGCTGTCCGAGTGCTCAAAAAATCCCGGCTGTGCCATTTTGGAAAGGAGGACCGGACAAACGAGTGCCCTTACCAGGTTAGCCGACAGATCTGTGTGTGTGCGTGACAGCGACTGCGTTGAGAGGACCCGGTGTCCGCTCACTGGGGTCTCGTTCAGCTCGATAGTAATCCATGCAGGCAGGGATGGAAATGAGGCTCCCGTTGCAGAGCGGTTTGATCCACTCCTGGTTTCATTATGAGCTTGAGACACACCTGAGCTTGTAAGCTAGACACACTGAGGCTAATCAAGCTCATAGTAAAACCTGGAAGGGGCGACACTGCTATGCAACAGGAGTTTTTTTTATCTATCTATCTATACATCTATCTCAAAAGAAACATTTCACATACTACAGATTAAATAACACTTGTGACAGATTACAGTACTCTAAAGTACAGGGTTAAACTATACCATCTGCAAGGTTGGTATCCTTGCATGAGAGATTTTTCTTTTTTTTTTTTTTAAGACTGAATAGTTTCTTTCTTTTCTATAATGTGTGGTTTGCGTTGCCAGGCAGAGTTGGAGGTGGCTGATGGGTCGGGCGCTGCCTCTGTGATCCTGTGGAACTCGCTGTGTCTCCGGTGGTACCGCTGTTTGGACCCGGGGATGGTTCTGCAGCTCTGGGACTACAGGGTGAAGGAAAGCTACTCCAGGAGACTGGGAGAGGGTCGGGAGAGCCAGGACCAGGACCAGGACCAGCAACACATAGGTACCGGAACACAGAACCACACATGGTAAAACACACAAGACTGTTTTTATAGAAGTTGTTTTCCTCATTTTAAAGCACAAAGCGGTCTGACATTTTCACCCATCATGAGAGCCTGTTGTTTCTACATCGCTGGTTACTGAGCTGAAAATTGAAATTCCCCCGCTTCTCTCTGCAGAGATCAGTCTCAATTCACGAAACCCCGCTGCCATCATCCGCGTCGTCCCGGAGAGATCTGTGCAGAGAGGCTGGAGGCTGCCCTCCCTGACCTTCAGCTTCCTGACCAGGTAAACCCGCGATCGAGGCTCCGCCCAGGCTGACGCAGCAAGACCAGGCTTCAAATGCACCGCTTGCTGTCTCAGGGGAAGGAAATAAGACTCCTGCTGCACAGCGGTTTCCTCCCGATCCGGGTTTTATGACTGCCAGCTTGATTAGCCCCCTGTGTGTGTTGGTACCAGGCTCAGGGAGGCGTGTCTTGTAGTGAAACCTGGAACGAATCAAAAGTGCTATGCAAGTCTTTGTTCCATTCCTGTGTGAGAGTGGGGGGGGGGGGAGTTCAAGGGTTTCAGTTGCTTCCTGCAGCTAAAAGCACAGCGAAGTGTGATGAAGCACAGTGACAGCATGGTAAAGCATAGGGAAGCATTGTAAAGCACAGAGAGGTCTGGTAAAGCATAGGGAAGCATTGTAAAGCACAGAGAGGTCTGGTAAAGCATAGGGAAGCATTGTAAAGCACATAGAGGTGTGGTAAAGCATAGGGAAGCATTGTAAAGCACAGAGAGGTCTGGTAAAGCATAGGGAAGCATTGTAAAGCACAGAGAGGTCTGGTAAAGCATAGGGAAGCATTGTAAAGCACAGAGAGGTCTGGTAAAGCATAGGGAAGCATTGTAAAGCACAGAGAGGTCTGGTAAAGCATAGGGAAGCATTGTAAAGCACAGAGAGGTCTGGTAAAGCATAGGGAAGCATTGTAAAGCACAGAGAGGTCTGGTAAAGCATAGGGAAGCATTGTAAAACACAGAGAGGTGTGGTAAAGCATAGGGAAGCATTGTAAAGCACAGAGAGGTCTGGTAAAGCATGGGGAAGCATTGTAAAGCACAGAGAGGTGTGGTAAAGCATAGGGAAGCATTGTAAAGCACAGAGAGGTCTGGTAAAGCATAGGGAAGCATTGTAAAGCACAGAGAGGTGTGGTAAAGCATAGGGAAGCATTGTAAAGCACAGAGAGGTCTGGTAAAGCATAGGGAAGCATTGTAAAGCACAGAGAGGTGTGGTGAAGCATAGGGAAGCATTGTAAAGCACAGAGAGGTCTGGTAAAGCATAGGGAAGCATTGTAAAGCACAGAGAGGTCTGGTAAAGCATAGGGAAGCATTGTAAAGCACAGAGAGGTGTGGTAAAGCATAGGGAAGCATTGTAAAGCACAGAGAGGTGTGGTGAAGCATAGGGAAGCATTGTAAAGCACAGAGAGGTCTGGTAAAGCATAGGGAAGCATTGTAAAGCACAGAGAGGTCTGGTAAAGCATATTCATAAACATGACAAACCAGGGTAGATTCTGTTCAATGGAAAGTATAACCTGCAAAAAAATCCCATGGTAAAGTTTCCTAACGGGCTGGCCAGGGGGAGCGCAGGAACTCCTTTTCAGACGTCTTCGTTTCCCTCTGTGTTCAGGGCGGCGCTCGCTTCCTGTCCCGACGGTACCGTCTGCGACTTCATCGGCCTGGTGAGGTTCGTGGGGCGGCCCGAGCGAACCAGGAAGAAAGGTCAGTGCAGCATCACAGGAACCGGTCATTTGCTAATCCGCATCGAGCTGACCGCAGACATCGGGTGTATGTGAGTGACCCCCTGTGACCTCTCCCCCCTCCCACCTTCCTCTCTCCGCAGGAGGGGGCGGGGAGGAGTTTTCGGTGTACCGCTGGCTGCAGCTCGATGACGGGACAGGGGCCGGCCCGATTCTCCTCAAGCTCCACTCCACCTCCCAGCCAGAGACCCACGCGCGCCTCCGTCCGAGTAAGTGTCCCACCTGGGGCTCCCTTTATAGAAGCGTCTCCTCGTCAAAGCACAGCAAAGTGCAGTTAAGCATTGCAAAGCACAGCGGTGTGATAAAGCTGAGAAACGAACCCTTATAAACTAACCCTTCTAAAAGTTTTTCCCTTGTTAAAATCGCAGCAGAGTCCGAAGTGTAGGCTAGCATTGTAAAGCACAGAGGAGACGTTTATTTTCATTTTTTTTTTTCCACCAATTCGGTTCTGATGTTTCCAGGGATGGAAATAAGACTCCTGTTGCACAGCAGTGTCACCCGTTCCAGGCTTTACTACCAGCTTGATCAGCCCCCACACAGTGTGTCTAGCTAACAAGCTCAGCTGCGTTGTATTGTAAAACCAGGAATGGATCAAACCACAGTGCAGCAGGAGTCTCATTTCTCATCTCGTTTCTATTGCTGCTCTAGAAAGAGTGCAAAGAAGAGCGACCAGGATTATCCCGGGTTTTAAAAGGCATGTCGTATGCAGACAGGCTAAAAGAATTGAATCTATTCAGTCTTGAACAAAGAAGACTACGCGGCGATCTGATTCAAGCATTCAAAATCCTCAAAGGTATTGACGGTGTCGACCCAGGGGACTTTTTCGACCTGAAAAAAGAAACAAGGACCAGGGGTCACAAATGGAGATTAGATAAAGGGGCATTCAGAACAGAAAATAGGAGGCACTTTTTTTACACAGAGAATCGTGAGGGTCTGGAACCAACTCCCCAGTAATGTTGTTGAAGCTGACACCCTGGGATCATTCAAGAAGCTGTTTGATGAGATTCTGGGATCAATAAGCTACTAACAACCAAACGAGCAAGATGGGATGAATGGGGCCTCCTCTCGTTTGTAAGCTTTCTTGTGTTCTTATGACCCTGCGCTGTGAGATCCCGTGTAAAGTCGTGCTGTTCATGTTCTCTGTTGTTACAGTGTTCATAGTCGTGTGCACAAACAGCCAGCTAGCGAGCACTGGGAGCCAGCAGGGGGGTGCTCCTTCATACCAGTACCTGACCAGCACCAGACACAGCCAGGTCTACGGTCAGGGTGAGCGGATTTCATTTGAATGAACAGTCTCTTCGTTTTATCCTCTGAAAATAAGGTTTCTGTCTCGGGACTAAGCGGTACAGTATGTGTTTTTATTCGGGTTAGATTTCGAAATGTCGCGTTTTTCAATTTGTGTTTTTTTTTTTTTTGGTCCTGTTTTATGAATTCAGTAAGTTAACAAGGTAACATTGGGGGCTCCCGAGTGGCGCATCCAGTAAAGGCGCTCCTCGCAGGATGTGCTCTATAGCCTGGAGATCGCTGGTTCGAATCCAGGCTATGTCACAGCTGACCGTGACCGAGAGTTCCTAGGGGGCGGCGCACAATTGGCTGAGCGCTGCCCGGGTAGGGAGGGCTTAGGTCGGCAGGGGAATCCACGGCTCACCGCGCATCAGCGACCCCTGTGGCCGATAGGGCGCCTGTGGCTCTGCAGCGGAGCCGCCAGATCTGTGTTGTCCTCCGGCACTATAGGTCTGGTGGCATCGCTGTGGATCTGCAGTGCGAAAAATGACCGCTTGGAATCAGCACGTTTCGGAGGACGCGTGTTTCAGCCTCCGTTTCCCGAGTCGGCGGGGGGGTTGCGAGCGGTGAGCCGGGGATACAGATAATAATTGGGCATGCTAAATTGGGGTGAAAAACCGGGGTAAAAATAATTGGCGACGACTAAAATTTAAAAAAAAAAAAAAAAAACAAGGTAACATTATTCAGCAGGTTTCATTTGACTTCAGAAAGGTAAATTAGTTGATTTCTATAGGGTGATGCCATTTTTTAGCCTGTGTGTGTGAGATTATATATATTATTACTTGTACTGTGATTCTTGAAATGTATTTTTGTTTACGACTGTAAGTCACTCTGGATAAGGGCGCCTGCTAAGAAATAAATAATAATAATAATAATAATGATAATAATAATAATAATAATAATAATAATAATAATAATGTGTGTGTTTTTGCTCAAAGAGCCAGCTTACCAATGTTTCAGTATGTTTAACACACCTTTGTCAAGGGAAAGTGTGTTTGAAAACAAACAGTGGAGGTATTTATAGGCTTTTGATGCCATGGCAACCAACACATTTATTTCTCTTTAAATCTGATGTCTATATCTATCTATCTATCTCTCTCTATCTCTATCTCTCTATCTATCTCTCTATCTCTCTATCTTTCGCTCTCTCTCTCTATCTCTCTCTGTCTCTCTGTATCTCTATCTATCTATCTCTCTATGCTTTTGAAGTGGTAGTGTGCTAGACTGCTCAGCTGTCTGGTTTGTTTCTCGGCTCGGTGCTCGAGTGTTCGGTTCTGCACTCTGTAACGGCGTGGATGATGATGATGACCCTGGGTTTGTGCTCTCGCTCCTGCAGGGCAGCACAGGGGCCGATCGTACACGACCCTGCCTCTGGTCCAGCGGTTCATCGCCTGGGTCCACACTCTGAGTGAAGAGACGGAGATGAGCACGGCTGCCGTTGGTGGATATTTCAGCTTCCCGCCCCTCCCCACCAACATCAAACACTATCTAGGGGAGAGGAAGGGTAAGGGGGGTGATTTTCATTTTTGGATTTGCTTATTTCTTTATTTTGTCGTGAAAGTGCAATCATTTTGCAGTTTCACATCTACGGCTTGGTTGGTCCAGTGGTTAAAGAAAGGGTCTCGATACCAGGAGGTTCAAATCCTGGCTCAGCCACTGACTCCCTGTGTGTGTGTGTGTGTGTGTGTGTGTGTGTGTGTGTGAGACCCTGAGCGAATCACTTCACCTCCTTGTGCTCTGTCCTTCAGACGTCAAACAAACAAGCTCCTATTGGAAGTGACTCTGCAGCAGCAGCAGCAGCAGTTGTTGATGATGCAGAGTTCACCCTCCTAGTCTCTATGGGCAGCAGTGTGGAGTAGTGGTCAGGGCTCTGGACTCTTGACTGGAGGGTTGAGGGTTCAATCCCAGGTGGGGGGACACTGCTGCTGTACCCTTGAGCAAGGTACTTTACCTAGATTGCTCCAGTAAAAACCCAACTGTATAAATGGGGAATTGTATGTAAAAAATAATGTGATATCTTGTAACAATTGTAAGTCGCCCTGGATAAGGGCGTCTGCGAAGAAATAAATAATAATAATAATAATAAATAATAAAGTCGCTTTAAGTCTGCTGAAAGATCTCTCCCTGGCTCTGCTAGGGAACCCCTGCTTACTGAGTATGGAGGAGCTGAGGGCGGAGGTGGGCAGGCTGCAGTACAGGGAGCACAGACGCTTCACCGTCCAGGGATCCATCATCGCGGCGCGCTACTGTCGACCGGGGGAGAGGCAGGGGGAGCAGGGGCGGCTCAGCACCTCCAGAGCAGGACTGGTAAGAGAGGAAGACATCGTGGAATCGCTGGAGGCAGTCCAGATCTGATGGGGGGTTAATCTGCAAACAAAGAGAGTTTCAGGGTCCTCATTCCCTGTGTTAAGTTTGGAGCAAACCCTCCTGCATTGTAAACGTGGGTGTAACAAATATTTTTCAAGTTCTGTAGCCAAAAGTCTCTTAAAGGAACACGGTCCTGATTTTTTTTTAATGTTGGTGGTCTGCATTGCTGTTTATGTTGCACTCAGTAACTTGCTGGTCCCAGTGGTTAGAGAAAAAGGGGTCTTGATACCAGCAGGTTCAAATCCTGGCTCACTGACTCTCTGTGTGTGTGTGTGACCCTGAGCAAGTCACTGAACCTCCTTGTGCTCCGTCCTTCGGATGAGACGTCAAACAAACGAGCTCCTATTGGAAGTGACTCTGCAGCAGCAGCAGCAGCAGTTGTTGATGATGCATAGCTCACCCCCCCCCTAGTCTCTGTGAGTCGCTTTGGATCGAAGGGTCTTTCTAAAGGACTCAACAGTAACTCCCTGCTCTCTCCGGTCTGTGCTGTTCAGGCAGAGTTCTCCACTCGTCATTACTCTTCTGCTTCCTCCCTCGACTCGACGTCTCTCGAACCCCACTGCAGTCCAGTCGGCTCTCCAGAAATCCCGTTCTCTCCTCACTACCTCCGGATCAGGTAAGTGCAATCCCTCTCCTTTCATTTCCTTTCCTCTCCTCTCCTCTCCTTTCCTGCAAACTCTCATAAGGCTCCTGTTCTAACCCGCAGTGTATCTCTGCACAGAGCCATTGCAGGGCTGGGAATAAGACTCCTGTTGCATAGCAGTTTCACCCATTCCTTCCAGGTTTTACTGCGAGCTTGATTTAGCCACACAGTGTGTACAGGTAACAAGCTCAGGTGCGTGGCTTTATTAAACTCACAGTAAAACCAGGAATGGATCAGGTGTGTGTCTCGTAGGTAAACCGGCAGCGTCTCCTTGTTTTCCAGCAGCACTCCCAAGCAGAGCCCTCCCAGGAGGAGCCCCAGAAAGAGGCCACTGGGAAAGTGTAGGAGAAAAACCGAGACGCCCCGGAAAAGGTGCGTGTGCGTGTGCGTGTGTGTGCGTGAGCGTGTGTGCGTGTGTATGTCCTGGAGCTGTGCCTGTTCTTCCATCCTCTGTGCGAGGCAATGTTTTTTTTTATTTTAATTTTTTTTGGTTTTTATTTTAAATGTTGATAATAATCTGGGAATCTCTCTCTCTCTCTCTCTCTCTCTTTCTCTGTCTCTCCTCTCTCTATCATGCTCTCTCTCTTTCGCGCTCTCACTCACTCTCTTGCGCTCTCACTCTCTCTCTCTCCTCTCCCCCTCTCTCTCCTCTCCCCCCTGTCTCTCTCTCCTCTCCCCCCTCTCCCTCTCTCTCTCTCTCTGTCTCTCTCTTTCTCCTCTCTCTCTTCCTCTCTCTTCCTCTCTCTCTCTCCTCTCTCTCTCTCTCTCTCTCTCTCTCTCTCTCTCTCTCTCTCTCCAGGCTCGCTCTGACCTCCCAGTTCAAATCCAGCCCAGCACAGAGCAGACAGGCAGACAGGAGCCTGCGGCAATCCACTGCAAGCTGCAGCCTGGCAGGTTTGGGACAAAAGACTTTTCTAAAGTCTTCGTGTAGCCAGCAAAATATCCTCTCCCAGGAAGCGCAAGCTAATCTGAAGGCATGGCTTGCAAACTGAGATTTTTCTTTAACCCAGCGTAGAACCAGATGATAGCGTGTTTTAAGTCCATGTTTGCTAAACTGCGTGTTTGAGCCTGTGTAGTGAACGGGGGCACTAAACTGAGTATTGAGAAAGACTTCTAGTGGAAACGTTAGCCATTGAATTTACACTGAAGACACTGAGAAAGACTTCTAGTGGAAACGTTAGCCATTGAATTTACACTGAAGACGCTGAGAAAGACTTCTAGTGGAAACGTTAGTCATTGAATTTACACTGAAGACACTGAGAAAGACTTCTAGTGGAAACGTTAGCCATTGAATTTACACTGAAGACGCTGAGAAAGACTTCTAGTGGAAACGTTAGCCATTGAATTTACACTGAAGACACTGAGAAAGACTTCTAGTGGAAACGTTAGTCATTGAATTCACACTGAAGACACTGAGAAAGACTTCTAGTGGAAACGTTAGTCATTGAATTTTTTATTTTAGTATTTCAGGGCTGGAAATAAGACTCCTATTGCACAGCAGTTTCACCCATTCCTAGATTAATACAAGCTTCAGATGAGTCTCAATAAACTTCACGTCATTTCAAGCCACTTTGATTAATAATTATTTGCTCTGCAGACTTTATCATAGAGCAGATTTGCTCAGAGTTTCAGCTGAGCTCCGATGAGGAAGAGCAGGAGATGCAGGCTGAAGACCCAGCCCTCCTCTCCCCACCCCCTGGAGCGAGACCCCTGGCCTGGTCCGGCCGCTGCTGGCAGGGGGAGAGGCTGGGGGGGGCGGGGGTGCTCCCCGAAACTGTACCCCGCAGATACAACCACGCGCAATGGGAGCTCCAAACCAGAGCAGCCGGACTGCAGCCTGCCTGCCTCTCGCACACCCTGCCTGAGCCAGCCCGAGAGCTGGAGAGCTTCTCCCCAGCCAGCAGCTACCACGGGTGCTACAGCGTCACGATCCTGGGTAGGAGACCCCCAGAGAAACCACTGGGATCAGTCCCAGTACAGCAGGGGGCACCTGGAGGGCTCTCGTTCCACCCCGAGCGCTCAATTTGACTTTGATTCACCTAACTATTTAATTATGAATTGGACACACTTTCCTTCATGTTTTATAGGCAGTGTATCTTGATTGAATCTTGAAAAAACAATAGACTAAAAGACCATATTAAATATATCCAATTGAACAAAATAATTAGATCGATTTCATGCTAATTGAGAGCTTGAGTTGGAATGAAATCCGGACGGACTGGAGTCGCTGCGGCACAGCCATGGTAATAAGACTCCCGTTTTCACAGCCCTTCCACCCGTTCCTGGTTTTACTACCAGCTTGATCAGCCCCACAGTGTGTCTAGGCAACAAGCTGAGGACCGTCTGTACCATTGAACTCGTTATTGCAAAAACCCGGAATGGATCAAACGGCTTTGAAGGAATGGATATTTTTGGAGACTTTATAATAACAGTTGAACGGTGACTTCAATTTTAAAAGTAACTTGCAGCCACTGTGAGAACCGTTTTAACACAATACTGCAGATTTTCAATTTTGATAGAGGTTGATTAAATGGGAATTGGGGGAAGTGGGGTTCATGTTGCTGGGAGACTAAACCCTGCGTTTTCTGCTGCCCTCTACAGGTTTGAATGAACGCCTGGCTGTTGATGCCGTCTTTTTACCCACAATGCCCGCGGGCCCCCACGCTGTACCTCACGAGAACAGCCTGGCGTCTGTGTTGGCACACGGGGGCCCATCCCCCTCCAGACCCCCCCCAGCTCCAGGTAAGGGACAGCTACAGGTTTTAACCCCTTCAGGAGCACAAGGAATCAAACGCTTGTTCTGCAAACAGTTCCTTCTTAAAAATACATTTTGAAAGCGACTCACTCAAGAGGAGGAAACTGACCACCTGGATCCAGCCTGTCAGTACATTTCAAACCCTGTTTCGTGCACCAAAACCGGGTTTATTTTTTTTTTTGTGGTGGGGATGTCCCTTGTACCTTTTTTTTTAAATTCCTTTATCTGTAGAACTACGAAAAAAAAACTTATTGAACTATTAACAAGCTTCTGGCTTGCTTGTTATCCCCAAGCAAAGCGCTCCACACTCTGAGAGCTTGTTCAGCATCACAGCCCCCGACTCTCTGGAGCATTATTATTATTATTATTATTATTATTATTATTATTATTATTATTAGTTTATTCAGCAGACGCCTTTATCCAAGGCGACTTACAGAGACTCGGGTGTGTGAACTATGCATCAGCTGCAGAGTCACTTACAACTACGTCTCACCCGAAAGACGGAGCACAAGGAGGTGAAGTGACTTGCTCAGGGTCACACAATGAGTCAGTGGCTGAGCTGGGATTTGAACCCTCTAGACCCGCTTGTTCTCGCTCGCTTTCAGTGCTCTTCAAGCCTGGTATCTGGGGCAGCAGTGTGGAGTAGTGGTCAGGGCTCTGGACTCTTGACCGGAGGGTCGTGGGTTCAATCCCAGGTGGGGGACACTGCTGCTGTACCCTTGTCTAAATTGCTATTTCAGGTTTTCCATCTTATTCGTATGATTCTGTATGACACACGCATCCACAATGTCTAGAATTCACATCCTAGCCTTGCATTTCATGTATTACCTATCTTGTGAAGCACTTTGTGATGGTAGTCCACTATGAAAGGCGCTATAGAAAATAAAGATTGACTGATTGAAGAATAATAATAATAATAATAATAATAATAATAATAATAATAATCAAGATTCTGTAACCTTTTCATTGACAACTTTTTTTTTTTTTCCCCCAGAGGACCTCATCGCTACAGCACCAGCTCTGGCTAATAAACACTTCCTGTTTGTTTTGGACATCAGCCAGCAGGGGGCAGAGAGACTGGAGGTGGTCCTGAACCGCGCCTACCCCTCCCCCTAGACCCCCCGCCCCGCCCCACTCCTCCAGGACGAGGGGAGTCCGATCCAGGGGGGGGGGGGGGGCTCTCCTTTAAACACCTGCAGAGATCGATTCTTTTGAATTCTCGTGGTTCAGTTTGGGTTTTTTTTTTTACTTCTTCTTCAGTTGCTGAAACCCTTTCGCTTTTGTGATTATCTGGGTTCAGTCGATCTCATGTCAGTTCTCTGAGGCAGACGGACAGACAGACAGCTGGAACGTTTCATTTCAAAGAGATTAAACACCCGTTTGTTTGATGTTTCTCTAACGTCGTTTCATCGTGTTCTGATGACTTCTGTTGTTGTTATTTATTAATATTATTAATATTTGTTATTGTTTTGATAATAAAAAATTACATTCAGTAGTTAAGTGTTTTTTTTATTCTCTTGGTCTATTGCAGCAGACTGTGGCACAGATAAGTTATGCAGAAAATTACAATTGACTAACTATAAAATACTAGTTTTAGATGGACATTAAAACTCCATATTAAACAGCGTATTCAAAATAATACAATAACTATCGCTGTGTAACTGAAACAGTAACGGTCCGTGTTACTCAGTTGTGATTGGTTTGCACAGCCGTGCGCACGTGTATTAGAACACGCCATTGCTTCTGTAGAGTCGATTTGCTGTGCTTGTGAAATCAAACCGCTGGAGCTGAAAATCTTTGGGAGATCAATGACACACCTGGAGCTGCTGTGCTAGATTTGCACACTGCTGTCCATACCCAGACTGAACCTGGTAGACAATGCAGCCTTTTAGAACCGGAACTCAGAACCTCAGAACTGTCTCCGTGTTCTTAGAACACGCCTCTGCGAGTCGCTCAGGTTTTCATGCAGGCAGGCAATACACCCCTGAAGTAACTTCCAGAGCTGTGTGTTATCGAAAGCGACTCACAGAGACTAGGGGGGGTGAACTCTGCATCATCATCAACTGCTGCTGCTGCAGAGTCGCTTCCAATAGGAGCTCGTTTGTTTGACGTCTCATCCGAAGGACGGAGCACA
>NW_026707609.1:265000-278684 GCF_902713425.1 Acipenser ruthenus
AGCACAGAGAGGTGTGGTAAAGCATAGGGAAGCATTGTAAAGCACAGAGAGGTGTGGTAAAGCATAGGGAAGCATTGTAAAGCACAGAGAGGTGTGGTAAAGCATAGGGAAGCATTGTAAAGCACAGAGAGGTGTGGTAAAGCATAGGGAAGCATTGTAAAGCACAGAGAGGTGTGGTAAAGCATAGGGAAGCATTGTAAAGCACAGAGAGGTGTGGTAAAGCATAGGGAAGCATTGTAAAGCACAGAGAGGTCTGGTAAAGCATAGGGAAGCATTGTAAAGCACAGAGAGGTGTGGTAAAGCATAGGGAAGCATTGTAAAGCACAGAGAGGTGTGGTAAAGCATAGGGAAGCATTGTAAAGCACAGAGAGGTCTGGTAAAGCATAGGGAAGCATTGTAAAGCACAGAGAGGTGTGGTAAAGCATAGGGAAGCATTGTTCAAAGCGCTGTGAGAGAGGGGAGAACATTCTAGAAGCTCGTCTTACTTGGGATCCACTGTGTAGGGTGTCCCGTCGACCCACTCCCAATGCCCGGTCCGTTCATCCGTCAGCCCGATCCAGTAGTAAGTCGGGACGGTTCTGCTGATGAGAAATTCCTGGAACACAAATACTCCCCCCCGTGAATTTTTAGCCTAGGCTAACTGTCACCCCCGGTAAATTACATTTGTGATCTAATCAAAATGAGAAAACAGACACAATGGGACTGCGTTTGTAGTTTGATGCAAACGCCGAAACTCACATCTCAATAGAATTCAGTATACGCTCGTAACTTTCACTTCTGGTTTAATTCCTCCTCGCAGTGCTTAACCACGCTGGATACAATTTCTCTCTCCTGACTTTGAAGTCTATTACCTGATAAAACTAAACCACACCTCTCTGTGCTTTACAATGCTTCCCTATGCTTTACCACACCTCTCTGTGCTTTACAATGCTTCCCTATGCTTTACCAGACCTCTCTGTGCTTTACAATGCTTCCCTATGCTTTACCAGACCTCTCTGTGCTTTACAATGCTTCCCTATACTTTACCAGACCTCTCTGTGCTTTACAATGCTTCCCTGTGCTTTACCAGACCTCTCTGTGCTTTACAATGCTTCCCTATGCTTTACCAGACCTCTCTGTGCTTTACAATGCTTCCCTATGCTTTACCAGACCTCTCTGTGCTTTACAATGCTTCCCTATGCTTTACCATACCTCTCTGTGCTTTACAATGCTTCCCTATGCTTTACCATACCTCTCTGTGCTTTACAATGCTTCCCTATACTTTACCACACCTCTCTGTGCTTTACAATGCTTCCCTATGCTTTACCAGACCTCTCTGTGCTTTATAATGCTTTCCTATGCTTTACCAGACCTCTCTGTGCTTTACAATGCTTCCCTATGCTTTACCAGACCTCTCTGCGCTTTACAATGCTTCCCTATGCTTTACCACACCTCTCTGTGCTTTACAATGCTTCCCTATGCTTTACCAGACCTCTCTGTGCTTTACAATGCTTCCTTATGCTTTACCATGCTGTCTCTGTGCTTTATTACACTTCACTGTGGTTTTGCTATGGGGATCTGTTTGAAGTCTTGTCATGCACCACCTTCTCGGTTGGTTAAGCATTCAGGAACAGTTCTGAAGTCTGGGGGAGCATCCTTTTCAAAGCGGACTTTGTGCTGTTCAGATCCCCGCTGCTTACCCATTCGCTCCGCTCGTTGATCACTGCTAGCATGGCTTGCTTCGAGTTGCAGTCATCTCTGGCTGCATGCCACTCCATGCCGTTGGTGGAGAAGTAATAGCAACTCATCGAGTGGTAGACCCAGCCATCTGGACAGCAGGCTTTCGTTGGTGATGCTGTGACTGCGGGGGAAAGCAGAAGAACACTAGAGAAACTCTGTGACTTCCCTGATAAAAACAAAGCACAGTGTGATCAAGCGCAGCGACAGCATGGTAAAGCATAGGGAAGCATTGTAAAGCACAGAGAGGTGTGGTAAAGCATAGGGAAGCATTGTAAAGCACAAGAGGTGTGGTAAAGCATAGGGAAGCATTGTAAAGCACAGAGAGGTGTGGTAAAGCATAGGGAAGCATTGTAAAGCACAGAGAGGTGTGGTAAAGCATAGGGAAGCATTGTAAAGCACAGAGAGGTGTGGTAAAGCATAGGGAAGCATTGTAAAGCACAGAGAGGTCTGGTAAAGCATAGGAAAGCATTATAAAGCACAGAGAGGTCTGGTAAAGCATAGGGAAGCATTGTAAAGCACAGAGGTCTGGTAAAGCATAGGGAAGCATTGTAAAGCACAGAGAGGTCTGGTAAAGCATAGGGAAGCATTGTAAAGGACAGAGGTCTGGTAAAGCATAGGGAAGCATTGTAAAGCACAGAGAGGTATGGTAAAGCATAGGGAAGCATTGTAAAGCACAGAGGTGTGGTAAAGCATAGGGAAGCATTGTAAAGCACAGAGAGGTCTGGTAAAGCATAGGGAAGCATTGTGAAGCACAGAGAGGTCTGGTAAAGCATAGGGAAGCATTGTACAGCACAGAGAGGTCTGGTAAAGCATAGGGAAGCATTGTAAAGCACAGAGAGGTCTGGTAAAGCATAGGGAAGCATTGTAAAGCATATTAAAGAATAAGTAGACGGGTGCCGAAATATATAGAAAAGTGAAATGAAAACGAGGCAGACTTACTGTTATTCATCAAGTTGTCCAGGTTGCATTTGAGTAGAAACAGAGTCGACTTGAGACTCTCCAGCTCATCCATTACCTTCGCTGCCTTCCCAACTGGAAGACAACGCAATGCACTTTTTATTAGCTGATATTAAATTGATCTACAGCTATGGCCAAAAGCTTTGCATCACCTATGCTTTACCAGACCTCTCTGTGCTTTACAATGCTTCCCTATGCTTTACCAGACCTCTCTGTGCTTTACAATGCTTCCCTATGCTTTACCAGACCTCTCTGTGCTTTACAATGCTTCCCTATGCTTCACCAGACCTCTCTGTGCTTTACAATGCTTCCCTATGCTTTACCACACCTCTCTGTGCTTTACAATGCTTCCCTATGCTTTACCACACCTCTCTGTGCTTTACAATGCTTCCCTATGCTTTACCAGACCTCTCTGTGCTTTACAATGCTTCCCTATACTTTACCAGACCTCTCTGTGCTTTACAATGCTTCCCTATGCTTTACCAGACCTCTCTGTGTTTTACAATGCTTCCCTATGCTTTACCATACCTCTCTGTGCTTTACAATGCTTCCCTATGCTTTACCAGACCTCTCTGTGCTTTACAATTCTTCCCTATGCTTTACCAGACCTCTCTGTGCTTTACAATGCTTCCCTATGCTTTACCAGACCTCTCTGTGATTTACAATGCTTCCCTATGCTTTACCAGACCTCTCTGTGCTTTACAATGCTTCCCTATGCTTTACCAGACCTCTCTGTGCTTTACAATGCTTCCCTATGCTTTACCATACCTCTCTGTGCTTTACAATGCTTCCCTATGCTTTACCAGACCTCTCTGTGCTTTACAATGCTTCCCTATGCTTTACCATGCTTTCACTGCGCTCTAGTACACTTTGCTGTGCTTTTACTATGGGGAAACTTTTATAAGGGATGCTGAAGCTGCATCCTTTATTACTTTTAATTATAAAAAATAGAGTGCCCCCTGCTGTACGGAGCAGGAAGTTAAGAATGAAAAGAGAAATGGCAGGTCCGTTATTTAAACAGCTGTAGCAACACGCGGCGGGGACGCGGAGCTGTCGATTTTTCGGAACCCGCTAATGCATGTTTCGGCTCACCGAAGCTCAGCTGAGACTCTGCATTCATGATCGATGCTTGCAGTTTCTTGATCTCTGCTTGCACGTCCGTGTCTGAGTTGAAGAAAGAAAGAGACAAACAAACCAACCAGTAGTGGGGTATTACCATCCCATCCCCCATTCCCGCCTGCACCCCAAAACCAGTCCGTGAACCCCAGTTCCCAGTATCAAACTGGTTGTTGGTTCCATCTGCAGCTCTGCAGCTGCGACCAGAAGCGTATCACCCTCTTTTTAATAGAATGAACTCATTCTGCTTCATAAAGTCGAATGCAACCTGCTGGATAATGTTACGTTAACATAATGAATTCCACACCGCTTTGCAGTTTTCCCCATATAATGAGAACATGATATTAAAGACATTTGCGAATCTAACATGAAATACTACTGTATGACTATTATGGCTTCCGGTAGACTTTTTAAAAAAAAAAAATTGCAATATCATTTGGTAGTTTCTTTGATTACATGATGTTCAATATAATGTCTAAATTATGTTCCTACCGTTTTAAAATGATGTCTCGATTATAAAATTCAAGGCGATGCAAAACGTTTATCCAGAGCTGTACAGATGGAACCAAAGGGAGGGAAGGTCTCCCATGTCTTCGCCTCTGTCTCTCCCCCCCCCCCCCCCCCCCCCCCCCCCCCCCCCCACGAGGGCCACAGGATCTAGAAAGGGCTCACGAATCAGCCGCCTTTTTAAAAGCGTTCACCTTGAAAGGGGTTTAATTTCGATCTGAAGTCTCCACACTTACCGACGGCTTTCGATTCGTGCAATTCTGAGAACACTGAAGCACTGAGGTTGGCAGCGTTTTCTTCCAACGCAATTAACTTCCTGCCTACGTTCGTGTCTTTAAAATAAACAAAACAGGGTTATGTCACTTTCGCAACATCACACACATGACTCTGCTTCAACTGCATTCCCTGATCCATAACTAGTGACAACTCAACAGCGCCGAATTTACAAATACTAAAAGGAGCTTGATCAATTCAATCTCTCTCAGAGTCTTCAGTGTGAATTCAATGACTAACGTTTCCACTAGAAGTCTTTCTCAGTGTCTTCAATGTAAATTCAATGACTAACGTTTCCACTAGAAGTCTTTCTCAGTGTCTTCAGTGTGAATTCAATGACTAACGTTTCCACTAGAAGTCTTTCTCAGAGTCTTCAGTGTGAATTCAATGACTAACGTTTCCGCTAGAAGTCTTTCTCAGCGTCTTCAGTGTAAATTCAATGGCTAACGTTTCCACTAGAAGTCTCTCTCAGTGTCTTCAGTGTAAATTCAATGGCTAACGTTTCCACTAGAAGTCTTTCTCAGTGTCTTCAGTGTAAATTCAATGACTAACGTTTCCACTAGAAGTCTTTCTCAGTGTCTTCAGTGTAAATTCAATGGCTAACGTTTCCACTAGAAGTCTTTCTCAGTGTCTTCAGTGTAAATTCAATGGCTAACGTTTCCACTAGAAGTCTTTCTCAGGGTCTTCAGTGTAAATTCAATGACTAACGTTTCCACTAGAAGTCTTTCTCAGTGTCTTCAGTGTGAATTCAATGGCTAACGTTTCCACTAGAAGTCTTTCTCAGTGTCTTCAGTGTAAATTCAATGGCTAACGTTTCCACTAGAAGTCTTTCTCAGTGTCTTCAGTGTAAATTCAATGACTAACGTTTCCACTAGAAGTCTCTCTCAGTGTCTTCAGTGTAAATTCAATGGCTAACGTTTCCACTAGAAGTCTCTCTCAGCGTCTTCAGTGTAAATTCAGTGACTAACGTTTCCACTAGAAGTCTTTCTCAGTGTCTTCATTGTGAATTCAATGGCAAACAGCACGTTTTCAGTTCTATCAGATGTCTTAAAGAATAGGAATTCATGTTCGCTAAACCATGTGGTTCTTTTGAAACTGCACCGGGTTACTCACTGTTGACAGACACGACGATGATGATGGCCAATAGCAATGCAGCACAGATCCCCGTCACTATGTACAGCAGCCGGGAAGACTTGTTGCTGGTGTATGCAGGTCGTATGTAACTCATCATACCTGAGAAATAAAACCAGCCACGTATTCACACCTGCAGTCTTATTATCTGTGGTCATAAGTTTTGCATCATCACCCTATAGAATTAACTAGCTCTGCATTATTATTATTATTATTATTATTATTATTATTATTATTATTATTATTATTATTATTATTATTAGAGCAACAGTGTCGAGTAGTGGTTAGGGCTCTGGACTCTTGACCGGAGGGTCGTGGGTTCAATCCCAGGTGGGGGGGACACTGCTGCTGTACCCTTGAGCAAGGTACTTTACCTAGATTGCTCCAGTAAAAACCCAACTGTATAAATGGGGAATTGCATGTAAAAATAATGTGATATCTTGTAACAATTAATAAATAATAATAATAATAATAATAATAATAATAATAATAATAATAATAATAATAATAATATTTAGCAATTTACAATTGTTCATAAAGTCGAATGAAACCTGCTGAATAATGTTACAGTAACTTATTGAATTATCACCCGGTCTGATTGAGATCAGGCGATTCAATGGGACGTTATCAAGCAAACATCATCGCATAGGACTGAGCCAGTGGGACCTGCTAGCCTCTCAACAGGGAGAGCCGGTCCGGATCAAGCGCTTTAATGGACGTGCGGGTGTAGGAGCCGCTAGAGGGCGCCAAACAAGCGCTGTTGAAATAATACTAAAAATGACTTTAATCGTAACACCGGTTTAGGGGTAGAGATTAGGTTTAGGGGTAGCGGGTAGATTTAGGGTTTAGGGGGGTAGCAGGTACCTATGGGATGAGTTTTGCTTGATAACGTCCCATTCAATCGACTGATCTCAATCAGATCGCCTGGAATTACACACCGTTTTGTAGTTTTCACATAACGAAAAACGGACAAAAAATTGCTAAATGTGACATTTCGAAATACTACTGTTATGGCTTCCGGTAAACAAGGGTTACCAAGGGTTACCAAGTGTTACCAAGGGTTACCAAGTGTTACCAAGGGTTACCAAGCCACGCAGTTGATGCTGAATCATCCGGATCCTTTAAGGTTTAACGTTTTGTGTCCACTCGGCTCCTAGGAACCGGGCGAGCGCTGATGGGCGCAACTCGTGAGAGTTGCAATACCTACTGGCACCACCGGGGGGAGCCCGCTTACCGTTTTTCCAAAACGCCTTCTCTTCATCCACCTCCAAAGGCTGGATGAAGTCGTCGCGGAATTCGTTTGCCATGGAGGACACAGTCTGCATTAAATCACAGCGCTGTTACATACAAACAATTACATACTGGAGAATGAGGAGCTTCACATTTTTGTAGAATATTTTGTGTTCATTTTTGAGAAAGCTTAAAAACACACCATGTTATAATAATAATAATAATAATAATAATAATAATAATAATAATAATAATAATAATAATATCTGCATGAATTGTAATGACAGAAGAAAGAGAAAGGGAGGCTCTTATGCTCTCTGAACAGCCTCCCTCTGCTCTGTGCTGGTGGAGCTGAGAAAGAGAAAGGGAGGCTCTTATACTCTCTGAACAGCCTCCCTCTGCTCTGTGCTGGTGGAGCAGAGAAAGAGAAAGGGAGGCTCTTACAGTCTCTGAACAGCCTCCCTCTGCTCTATGCTGGCGGAGCAGAGAAAGAGAGAGAGAAAGGGAGGCTCTTCTACTCTCTGAACAGCCTCCCTCTGCTCTGTGCTGGTGGAGACTCTTATAGAGTATTAACCAGCCCTATTTTTTAAGCAGGGAGCAACAAATAACCAGCAACACATCTCAGTTTAGTTTCCTAAGAGTTTACTAGAGTAAAAAACAAAGAAAAAACCGTTACTGAGGAACACCGCGATAGAGGTCAAATTAACGACCAAATACCACAACACAGTAACACTGAAGGCTTAAGATACTGACACATTTGCACATCGATGTATTACTCTAAAAATGTAAACGTTTTAAAAAAATTATATATATATATATATATATATATATATATATATATATATATATATATATATATATATATATATATATATATATATATATGTCTTAGTAATAATGTTTTTAGTGGGTCTAACCCATCATACCACTATAACTAATACAATGATGTAAAAACGCCATCATTTCTGACTGTGTTATTACCGGTGGCAGTGTGGACTTACCTTAGTTTGATAGCCTGTCTGTATATATTTTATTCTCGGGTTTATGAGGTATTAAAAGCGCACGACGCTCGCTATCAGATCTAAAGCCTCGTTATGAAGCGTCCGAAAAGGACAGCGTGCGACGGTGCGTACTTTGAGCTAGCAGATATATCAACTGTTTACACAAGACTTAAAAAAAAATAAAAATCAATAGAAAGAGCAAAGTTTCTATTTGGAAAAACAAAAATTGGTGACTTTCAAGTACAGCAGAGATTGGGTTTCCTCTCCCCCCCCCCCCCCCCCCCTCATCTCACCGCCCCAATTAAAAAACGTATTTTATAATCCCAGCGAATTACTTTAGACACCCCTATACTAGCGAGCACAATCTGTAAGACTACCAGCAACACGTATTGCACAGCGCCTTGAATGCATAACTAACGGGTGCCCTTCCATCGTCATCTCTCCGAGCGCTTGAGTGTCTTTGTGGCTTGGAGCTGAGTTTCAGGGCGCCGCGCAGCACACCGGGGGAGACTTGGGGTTTGATACAGCAAAGTGTCGTCAGAATATGCCTGCCCGGCAGAATTTGCTACCCGTAGCCATTTCTGACAATCATATAGATGTCAAAATGTGCCACCTTGTCAGAAATTGCCACCCTTGTTTATATACTATGGAGAAAAGCAGGGTAGTAAATTCTGGCAAGTCGTATTGCGGTGTCAGAAAATGCCACCCTTGTATATTCATTTGTATTTTGATACTTTGTAATGTGATATTGTGTAACAACTGTAAGTCGCCCTGAATAAAGGCGTCTGTTAATAAATAGATAATAATAATAATAATAATAATAATAATAATAATAATAATAATAATAATAATAATAATAATAATAATAATAATAATTATTATTATTATTATTATTATTATTATTATTATTATTAGTTTGTTTTTGCAGATAGTTACAAAAAAGCTGCAATTCTCTTCCATTTTAATGAGAAATAATAATAATAATAATAATAATAATAATAATAATAATAATAATAATAATAATAATAATAATAATAATAATAGTAATAATAATAATAAAGAAATTGTCACACAAAATAAAGTAGCTTTTACTAATCTTTTAAATTGAGGTTTTTATAAAGACCTAAACGCAGAAACTACGTCATCACATAGTTTTATCATCGGTCAGGTTCTGTTTAAAACAGTGGGCTGTCCCATCATACTAAACCAATGATTATTTATTGGCAATTAAGTCATCATAATAATTCTGTGTCTGAATGCTTATATGAATACTTACTCGATTTGTATCAATTAAAACGATATACGCTGGGTAGCAATTTCTGACGAGCATGTGCAGTATAGGGAGGTGGCAGAAAGTAACGGGTAGCAAATAATAGCAGAACACCGCCATCTACAAATGCCTACCGAATTTTTTAAAAAAGGACTGTTTGCATTACTTACTCAGTCGGAGGGATGAGATTATTTAAGCAAGGTCGCGGGTTCAGATGTGATGATAGATCCTCCTGATAGATATCATCGATTTGAAACGTGTGTGTGTGTTTTGAAGAGTTCGCATTTTTATAGAATGTCACTTCCGAATGACTTCCTGTTTTTTTTTACCCCCAAGAAATTATCTGATGCAGAGAAAGAAAAAAGTGCTGATTAAAGTTGTTCTTGTTTTTTAACATTTCTATCTGCTTTTTATAGAAAAAAAAACGAAAAACGGGAACTGGACCTGGAAATTCCCAAACTACGTTGTTTTTACTGGAGAGGCGCATTTTTTTATAACATATTTTATTATTATTATTATTATTATTATTATTATTATTATTATTATTATTTATTTCTTAGCAGACCCCCTTATGCAGGGCGACTTACAATCGTAAGCAAATACATTTCAAGTGTTACAATACAAGTAATACAATAAGAGCAAGAAATACAATAACTTTTGTTCAAGTGTGACAAACCACAATTCAATAATACAGCAGATAATAGTGATAGTTACATCAGGGTATGATTAAATAGTGATAGTTACATCAGGATGTGATTAAATACAAAGTACTACAGGTTAAACACTTGGCAGATTACAGTACTCTGAAGTACAGGATTAAATGCAGTAAAATAGGGGGCAGATAAGAGCAAATAAAGCGCACTTAAGGAAGGGTGATAGTGTCCCAGGGGAAAAACAGAGGAGTTCTACAGGTGCTGTAGCATTATGCATTATTTCAATATGTTACACACACGCACGCACGCACGCACAATAATACTAATCCTTACTAGTAATGCATTCTCGGTTTTGGTCTCGTTATAAATCCGATTAATAAGAAGAAGGATTTCAATCACATATTGAAGTCAGTATGATGAAATAGGGACTGGGTCAAACATTGGTTCACTATATCTTACTCCCAAACCATGCGCTTCCTGCGCGGTCACGCTGACTCGTCTTTAACCAGAAACCAGTGTCAAATGAAGAGAAAAACGTCAGACCTCCACTGCTAGCAAGGGGATCATATCTGGTATACCACAGCACTTATGGGACAGACTGTTCATCAAAAGTCACCGCACCTGCTCTAAAACAGAGTTTGTCATTTTTCGCTCACATCTAGTGAATTGTATCCAAATAGAAGTGTGTAAGTTTGTTTTAATGCTCAAATATAAGTGATACGTTAGTTTCCCCGCCCCTTGTGTCAGGAATTGCTCTTTACAGCACTATGGCGTTGTTTACGCCGCCTTTTCCGACCGCTGTCGTCGCTGCGTTGGTGTTTTGGAAAGTCGATTGGAGTCGTGCCGCTGCAGCGCTGAAGAGGTTAATCTCCGGTTCTGCCTGTCCGCCTCGCAGCTCGCGGCTCTGACGAGGCTGGCGGGGGCGTGGCTTTGAGGAATGGAATGAATTCCCTTTAAAACAGGAAGCTTGGATTGGGATTGGTGGATTTGTTTTTTCAGACTGTCTGGACTTTTCCCGTTGTGTTGATGTGTTTATAATATTCTCTATTCTAGACACACACGATGATGTATGAGCGGTATAATGTCCACCCAGGGGACATTTTTTACCTGAAAAAAAGAAACAAGGACCAGGGGTCACAAATTAGATAAAGGGGCATTCAGAACAGAAAATAGGAGGCACTTTTTTACACAGAGAATTGTGAGGGTCTGGAACCAACTCCCCAGTAATGTTGTTGAAGCTGACACCCTGGGATCCTTCAAGAAGCTGCTTGATGAGATTCTGGGATCAATAAGCTACTAACAACCAAACGAGCAAGATGGGCTGAATGGGGCCTCCTCTCGTTTGGAAACTTTCTTATGTTCTTATATATATATATATATATATATATATATATATATATATATATATATATATATATATATATATATATATATGGCCAGGCCAGCCTACTATATATTTTCTGTAAACAACAACATAATAATATTATTATTTTCTGCATTCTTATTTAGCTTTTATTTGAATTGTATCTTATTTTCTTTATTATTTTCTTTATAACTGCTCTTATCTGTAATGTGATATTTTGCATTGTGATATTTTGTAAGAATTGTATTATTATTATTATTATTATTATTATTATTATTATTATTATTATTATTATTATTATTAATAATTCATTTTTTTAAAGCAACCACAAAAAAAAAATATTCTTGTACGTTGGTGTTTTTTTTTTTTTTTTTTTTTTTTAAATTATTTATTTATTTATGAATTAATTTATTACTGCTTAGTAATGTTCACGAGATTTCTAAATATAGGCTAGCTGTCGTCCCCCCCTCCCCCCCGTCCCAAATTCCCTGAAATTCTTTAAGACGTGGCACCTCTCTCCCAAATTCCCTAACACTAGAAACCTTCTTTTTCAAGAACTTTCCATCGCAGCTGATATGAAGGAACTGTGCCCCCCCCCCCCCCCCCCCCTCCGCACCCCCCACCTCAGCCCTTCCCTGATAGGCTGCGGCGCGTTCCATTCCCCGCATTCTGAATGGACCGCAGCGCTGCCGGTCACAAATCACCTAGTTTTGATTGGCCGGCCTCAGAAAACAGGGGACGTGGCCGGGCATGCGTGTGTTGACAAAAAAAAATTTACCTGTCAATCATTTGTCTCCGTTTCCGTTTTCCGCGAGAACTCGGTGAGGAATTTGCAACAGTATCGCCGGATGAGCAGCGGAGCAATGGATGTTGCAATGAAATTCCTGGTCTGTGCAATATTTTTGTGGGCGATAACATCAGTGAAAGCTGCAGACCGTAAATCCATACCTTCAGGTAATATATATAAAGTTTTTAGAAGATGAGATTCGGGGTACAGACGCGGCGCAGGGGGGTACAGTGTTACGTGTCGTTATAATGTTTACACGACAGTATAGGGCTTTACTGCACAGTACAGCTAAGTTCTGACAAGTTGGTTTCGTTAAATAATTCATTGAAAAAAAATATTAGTAGTGCAAATGGAAGTTGGTTCAATATTAAATTATAACACGCCCTGGTTGTTATACGCAATACTACCAGTCTAGTAATGTGAGTTATTAGTATGGGTGTATTATTGGAATTCGGATGGTGTGTAATTGGTAGTACTCTGGTATCCGAATAACTGTGTAGTTCGTACAGAACGGATTTGAAGCGTTTCTGCAGTGTTGTTAAGTTTTAAAATGTATTGCAATTTCTCAGTGCTATATCTTAGCGGTAAAGCGTTGAAGACCATGTTTAAATGATTTTTTAAATTTATTATTTGTGCGTGTTTATCTCTCTCTCTAAGCGATATAGGGAAGTATTTGTTGAAACTACTCATGCAGAACTGTGATTTGATCCGGGTTTTAAAGGCGGCACAAGCAGTTATGTACTGGACAGCGGCCAAATGAAATCAAGCATGTCTCGTGTGATTGATGGCGGAGTCACCGCCGGGCAAGCATTCATATAGAAAGTTCTGTGTCCTTCCGCGCTGTCATATGAGTGCGGATTTTGTTTTTTTAAAACTATTTTGCCTTCAGCTTGCATTTTTAAACAACTTTCCATTCATAATGTCGACAAATAAGAGTTTAATTTAATAATAATCATAATAAAAACTAATTTATTTTTTCAGTTAGCCTAGTATTTACAATTTTAAAGGAAAAAAAAAAAACCGGACGATACTCGTCGCAGTGAGCAATCTTAACCCGAAAATGGAATTAAATATTTGTGTTGATCCTTTTTAAAAATCTTTTTTTAAAGACATTAATAAATGATACTGTTAAGCAGCAAACTACACCAAACCGCGACTTTATCAGCTCTATTCATAGTTAATAATAATAATAATAATAATAATAATAATAATAATAATAATAATAATAATAATAATAATAATAATAATGACTTTTAGTAAGTTGTAAAGTTAAAATAATGTAAGAAAATCCATTTAAAAATACAAAATACAGCTCCGTGTCAAATAACACAGTTGAATTCGCTTCCGCCCTAGACTTTTTTTTTTCTAGAATCTCCTTTAATAAAGACGAGTAGGACTTTCGAGTAAAGGCAGTATCGATGCCTACGTCACAGTAACCCACTCCCGTTTAAAAACCCACACGGTACAGTCCTGAGAGAATGCGTACTACCAAAATGATGCGCCCCTCCCGTCCCCTCCACCACCTAACGGCGACCACAGATGGATCGAATCTGTATTGAAAGGGATTTAATTCCATGGGCCGTTCGTTGATATATACTGTAATCGCGAACAAAAATGGTTCATCCCTCAGTAAATGTATTTTAAAGGGGTCTCAGCCACGTTGCGATGCCCTTATCA
>NW_026707610.1:0-23533 GCF_902713425.1 Acipenser ruthenus
ATCTTAGCAGATGCTTCCACAGAGTACTTTTTCGCTCTTGTCTTGATAAATTGTCCGCAGACATAGCAAAATGCGTCGGCCGCATGCTTGCAGCCTCTTGATGCCATCTCAGAAAAATGCAGATATGTATCCACTTAGGCAGCTGGAACTAAACTGAACTGGTGGGCTTAAGGCCCCTGTATTTATACTACTATTTATATTACTGGAAAGTTCTAGAAAGTTCTAGAAGTTACTCCAAGTTTACTCAGCACTGAATCTATCTGGAATGTTTTGGAAAATATGTACATTTCAAAATATCACTGTCCTGGTCACAAAAGCAAAGTTTGTGGGGAATAATAGCCATTTTCTCTACTTTTGATGCATAAGCAATTAGGAAATAACACTTACTACCCAGGAACCAAAAAAAAAATTGTTACACGGTGTAATGTTATGGTCATTGTAATCGTTTGATTATGAAATAAATGAACTGTTTACTATTCATGCATATCTCTAACCAATAGCCTTTCCTTTCTGTAATATTGTTGCGCACCCCTTTTTATTCTTAAATAAACTATCGTTTTATATTTCTGACATGTTGCGTGAATGTCGATTGTTGTCAAGGGAATCCGAGTTCTACTTGATCCAGAACCTAAATATGGTATGCCTCATTTCTCACATTTTGACGTCCCTGAGTGGGCGACGATACTCATTTATATTTAAATAAATTGCATACCTAATTCACTACAGTGAAAATATCCAGTGTTGTTGCTTAACTGCATCATATTACAGATAAAGAACAGAAGATGCAGACCTACCCTAGTTTAACATGGTATGAATCAAATACTGGATGCATATGTGTTTGGTTTGATAGAAGAAAATTAAGTGCTGTGCACAAGATTGGGGGTTCTTTGAAACCCACTGAGGCTTTAAAGTGCCTCTGTTAGACTTGCCAGAGATATAGGATTTGGCAAGGAAAATATGCATGAACCAGAAATATTTTTCATATTGTTCTTACATGACAAGGAAATGGTTCCAGCCGATGATCTCACCTGCAAAGCATATCCCAAATTAAAAATTGTACTTTATAAAGAAAAATCCACTGCTGCTGTTGATTAATTGCTGGTCTCCTAGATCTGTTCTTGCTGTGGTTATTAAAATAGGCACAACCAGCTGTACTGTGGTAAATATTGTGGTGGTGGTTGGCAGGGATGCGGTTAATTCCTGTCCCTGCCACAAACATGTGAGAGCACAGGGCTCCATTAGAGGAGAGGAGTTTGGTGAGTGAACCTGTGTTGTTTCTGTGTTTCTGCATATTGTCTTTAAAAGTTCAGTGAAGGTGAATGCCCAGCCTGAACAGTTTTTTTGTATTTTTGTAAGTAGTGAAGGCGACTGCCCAGCCTATGTTTTGTGTTTTGTTTAAACCTTTATTTTGGCCCTTGTGCCTTTTTGTTTGTACTTTGGTGTTATTATGTTAATTAAAATGGTGTGTTTGCGCTTTGTACTGCAGTTACCTGGCTTCTGAGTCTCTGTCTCGACGCTACCCTGCCACATATGGTGGCAGTGGTGGGATAAACAACGTCTCCAAGACTCAGGCCAGAGACGGTACTGCAGGTAGTTGTTTTTTTTTTTTTTTTTTAAGAAGAAAAAGATCAGGTTTTTGTGTGTGTGTAGAAAATGGGAAGGAAAAAGAGACAACGAGAGAGAAAAATAGAAAGCAACTGGTGCCATTGTGGACTGCTTGTGCTCAGTGAGCTGGAGTGCGTATGGCATTTTTACCGTCTGCCACTCCACAAGCAGGCCAAGTTCAGGCAAGCACAAAATTGGGGCTTGATGGCAAGCCTGGACGCTTGGGAAGACTGGCTGTCCAACCACCAAAACACACACCACCACAACATTTACAGGCAGAGCTCTCGCTCTGCCACATGTGGTTAATATAATATTGAAGATATTTTAACAGAATAGAGCCACTGAATGGAATATCTGGCTCATAGGAATGTACTGTTCCCTCATAATACTGCTAATACATTTAAGGGTTATTTTGAGTATTGGACTGGGTAGGGAGGATTTAGCTAAGCTAAATTTTTTTAGCTTTGAAAGCGTGGAGTAGGTTATTTAATGTCCACGAAGTAGACATTTTTGTACATGTACCAGGATTGAACTTTGCATCCAAAAAGAAAGCACCTCTTACTGCACAACACAAGAGAGACAGATCCTTCAGAGCTACTAATATATTGCATCCAAGTACTAATTAATGTATTAATCCAAGCAGGTTACATGTTCACTGTTTGTACTAGTCACCAGATTGACAACACTAAGGACTGATGTCCTATGTTTATTTATGTACGCACAGACACAGGCTGTTGCAACATGAGCTTCCCCACACTGCCCCACCATCCTTCTCTGTAAGGACCACCCAGCAGAGGGATGGTAGTTCAGTCTCCATCACCATTCACTCCTTAGCTTCATAGAGATTGGTCCTGATTGCAAGAGAATCGGGTTCAGTCAACCATATCCTGTTTTCATTATTGCCATCAGATAGAAACAACATTTGTAAATACAAACCAGAGGTGGGATTGTGCCAGCCAGCTAGAAGCGAAAGGTATCCAGTGCTGGCCACCCATTTTCTTGATTTCTAAAGTAGATAAACCAATTTGAACTAATGTAAAAAAAAAAAAAAAAGTAAATAAACCAATTACTTTTGTCTCAGCAAAATGAGTTTAAAGACTTTGGCCTCTAAGTCCAGTCTATCCTCAACATTGGAAGACTTGCTCAGGGAGACCTGGATAATGTAGGTGTGGATTTTGAAAAAAAAAAAAACTGTTACTGTTGTATAGATGTGCAGTAATGACAAGTGCTTCATTCAGCAAAAATGCATTCTATTACTTTACCATAATAAATCCTAAATTAGTAATGAGGTTCATAATTATAATTACCGAGTCATTTTTGGCAAGTACAATGTAAATAGTGAAGCTACTAGGTAATTCCATCTTAATTTGGTAACTACTCAGTATTCAGTGCTACCATGTAAGTCGTTTTCAAATTTGAATTTACAGAGTCCAGCAATACATTATCATCTAGCAGTATCCTACAGGGGATAATTAGAACCTATACATACAAGCATGTAACATTATCAACACTGTAAATCATCAAATATGATTGCCAGTAAGTAGGTACAAAGTAATGGTAAATGAATTACCTACTGGTGACAGTATTTCAACCTTATAATTACTGTATGTTCCAAACAATTACACTAGTTACTGCGAAACAATCATTTTACTGAAATGGTTATAAATGATGTACACTTTGAAAGCAACATATATTTCCCAGTGTTTTTTTTTTTTTTAATGTCACTTTTGAATACTTAGCTTTGGGAGAATTATCGAACACGCTGATTGAAAACACTGTGTTGTTGATGCCACAGATTAAAGCAGTTGCAGCTACCAAATCGATCCTTAGACAGGGTACATACTGCATAAACGCAGTTCTTGAGGTTTTCTAGACCATCCCAATATTGACTGACTCTCTGCAGTAGTGGATAATTACGGCTTTGTCTGCGTGCAGCTATTCAGCAATAGGGTGGTTACATTGAACATTTGTTAAAGTGTACCTCCCTGCAAAGTTTCATCATTAATCATTACAGAAAATGTGACCTTCAATAGAAATCACTCTGTGCTTTTTATATGACAGCCAAACCCTGAGAAGTGTAATCCGTGAGAGTTTGCTGCTGTAAGAGTTTGCTACTGTATTGCATTATCAAAAAAAAAAAATGAAGAGAGGAGGTATTTACTTTATGTAAACGCTTTTATAACGTAATTCAAAAGTTTTGGATCAGTGACTGAACCAAAAAGTGGCTTCTGGAACTCTGGAAAACCTACAACCTCAGGGGTTTGCAGCTCTCATTCAGCACATTTCACTTGAGCTGACCCCAGCTGCGGTGTTAATAGAGAATAAACTGGAGGGTTCTTTTTTAATGAACCATTAAGGAGAGTCACACTAGGTGGTTTACATTTTTAAACATTCTGGTACAGTAAAGGATTTTTTTTTAACTACCTAAGACAAATTACAGGGAATTAAAAAAATATGAAATGTTCTTACTGCCCGAAGTTGCACAGGAAAATAAAATGTTTCATTGCCTGTACCATAATAATTATATTTTAGGACCTACTTTGGAGATTATTTAGCTAAAACTGTGGAAACACCACAGTAATATATTTCTAAGTATCGTTCAGTCAATGTATTCAAGACATTCAAGTCAAATGCTGGTCTGCTTGTTTTAATACAGCATGCCTATCACACACATGACAGGAACTGTGCCCCCTTTGAAGCACAGCACTTTAATGTCAATAATGAAAAGCAGGAGCAGTTGATAGTTCCTGACAGCCACCACCACAGAAATAGCACAGAGGCTAACAATGCTGATAGACACATTTACTGTCAGCATGGGATCTGTGCTGCAAAGGGGTCTGTGCCTGTCAAACACAGCAAAGCCAGTCAAACTCCTGACTATTAGTATCCCTTTCTAATCTATTAAGGGGGTATTCTGAGGTAACACCCTAATGGATGCGATTGCCTGAGGCCTTTACAACAGGTTTAAACAATATAACTGAAAACATAGGAAATTACAATACAGTACAACGTTGCATATCCGACCCCCTGTGGTCTGGGGTATAGGCGGATATGTGAAAAAGTCGGATTTGTGAATATCTATAGAAAAAGCATTTACACATCCATAGATAGGTTAGTGAACAAAAACAACACACAAACTGCTTTAAAAATTTTGCTTTAAAAGTAAGCAAACATAAATGAGATTAATTAGGCTACAAATACAAGGTGTTGCTATGCGGTTTGCTATAAGCCATCTCCACGCAATGCTTTAAAAAAAAACAAAACATACAAAACAAACGGTAAATGTACAGCAACCTGCAACTGATGGCTTCTTTCTTAACTCTAGAAGTCCCTGCCTCCCAGGTTCTGCTTTCTTAATATCTCAGCCGATAAGCAGCTCGGTTTGAATATTCGGCTATTTTAAACAAACGGCCGGTAAGCATTGCGTTTATGAAGCTTGCATTGTTTCATTGAAATGCATTTAAAAGCTAAAAACAACACGCTGCCAGTATCTGCAAGCATGTGTTCCATTATATAAACACATTGCACAAAATAAAAGCTTTCTCGACTGGTGTATTGAAACGTCACTGCTACACGCAGCTGACTGACACACGCACACAGCCCTCCTGTCTTAAAGGGGAACGCACCAAAAGGCTGATTGCTATAACGCTTTCTTTCTGTTTCCATCGTGGAAGCTGTATTTGCTGCCAATGCCATTACTCTTGTAGCCTACTTTTAATATTTATTTATTTATTTAGAAAGGTGGTTAATTGATCAGGGTGGTTATGTGACGGTTGGATATGCGACATTCCACTGTACCGGAATTACCTGGCAGGTCATCCAGGCTTATTATTCCAAATATGTAATTCATTCTGGTAACCTATTTATAAATTTAGAAGGTAACGTCGCAAATACAGTTTAATAAAAAAGGGAATTTGTATTTTATTGTTTTTTTGTTTTGTTTTGTTGTTAGTTTATCATTATATCTTTATAATCTTCTGTATTTACAGTTTGACTGGGAACTAGGATTTATGATCTGCATTTAGGAAGTGATAAACAATAAAGTGTTAAAGATCAATCAAAACTGTCTTAGTGATTTGTGAAATTTGCTGTAGTTTCTTGAGATTGTAAGAGCTATGACTATAGTAATCAACTGTAACTTGTTATTATCTAACAGCATGGTAGCAAACTTTTTGAACGGGTTTTAAAAATAATGGTAAACTTATGTAGCACTGCTGGAGCAGAATATAGTGCTTAGACACCCACAATACTGCTAAACAACAAACAATAATTCTGTCTGCCTGCCCATTTATATTATATTGCCTATTTGACTGTCAACTATATATATATATATATATATATATATATATATATATATATATATATATATATATTAAAACATTATTTTTAAAACAAATATGGAATAAAGAAGCCCAGTCCATTCATTCTATCAGCATATATAGGGAAAGTAGCAGTTTGGGTAAGTCCAATATTATTGTTTTGTTTTGAATAATAGTTCGATCATATTCAAGAGACTCTCCGATCTGTTTCTCTGTCACATTATCCCCAGTCCCTCTGCTCTGTATTCGTGTCTTTGTCATGTTTTCCATGTCTGTTACATTTCTTGTAGATGGTTTCTCTTTACATGTTGTCTTGCACGGTTTCTGTCTTCCCTCCCTCCCCCCCCTCTCTTGGTCCCGCCCTATTTTAATCACAGAGAGGAGGAGAACGAAGAGGAGGAAGAGGAACAACCAATCACAGAGCCCAATACTGAGGATGAGGGTGAGGAAGAGCCCTCTAGACAGGTCAAACACAGGTACTAGGATACCTTAAAACCCAAGCATAGCCTAGCAGCCCAACCTGACCCTTCCACACCTTAAACCTGCCAAACCCATTTACCCATCATCCTTCATTTTCCTTTGTGTCTTTCCTCTTACTAAAATATGCCAGAGTATCATCCAGGGTGCATACCCACTTGTATACCGATTTGTCTGGACACATATGTCTTAATAGTACTGTATCCTTCTTCGTGCTTTGTTCCCCTGTTATTTTTAATATAAGCTAAGTGTAAGGTCCTAAAACTCCCATTTTGTATCCTAGTTTTTTTCCTTTATGTAAACTAATAGAAACGTTTTCCATTTGGTCCTGCCTGCTATTTACCAACCCCGCAACCCCCCCCCCCCCCCCCCCTGCAAACTACCACCACCTCACAGTGATTTGCTTTTGTAGATTTACTCTGGCATTTATCAAATGTGAACAGACGGAAAAAGCTTGTAAGTGTGTCAGAAGCAGTATTGTTGTTATGCAAAACAGTGGTCACTGTGTAGGAATGTATTATTGTGTATCAGCAGCAGAAACTGAACAGGACATAGTTCAAGACTTGTTATATTTTAGAACGGCACCTGGACTGCTTTTAATGCAGCAGTCTGACTAACCTACAGATTTAGCCTGGAGCACTTCCAGGCACAGTTAATCAAATAGCAAATGGATTTCTCGAAATAGAACGGATTGTTAGAGCCCTTCAGCGTTCGTCATAAAAACCTCCCCACATGCACAAAGGGTCCAGTGCTTTGACGTAAATGTCATGGTTTTATATTTTGTCACCTGTATCTTTTGGTCAATGATCATGATAGATCATCATACAACATGGGTTTGGGTCTGTTGTGGAGTCCAGTTCTGTACAAAACAAGATGGCAGAATAAGAAAACAAAAAACAAATTTATATCTGTATAATGCATTAGTTCAATGGATCAGGCTGGAGATGTTTGACACTTCAGTAAAATAACTAATGTTCTAAGATCTCTCTTACAAATTGTATTCTATCTTGGGATTTTTCTGGTCTATGTAATAGACAAAAATATTCACATGTGTAAATCTACCTTAAAGTTATGTTTCTCTATTTTTACTATTGGTGTCCTGGTCCCACTTATTTCCATCCCCTTTCCATTCCTACTTCATCTTCATTTTCAGTGTGGTTTCACAATCTCCAGTGATAGACAACGTAGAACAAGCCAATGCCATTTACTCTCCTAAATACGTAGCCAACATCATACCGATTTCTGAAGAAGACAGGCCTCTCAACAACCCTACAGCAAAGAACTCTCCAGCCACCTCACCCAGGGCAACAGGCTCTACCGACCGTCCCAACTCTTCTCACCTGTATGTGTCTCCTCCACCCTCTGTGCTCACCTCATTGTTAGCCAACCGAAGGTCGCCCACCACCACTTCCAGAACTGGTTGCCAGGGTTCTTCAGCCAACATCACCCCGGCTGTGTCTCCAACTGTGGAGAAACTGCCCTACCTCCCTCATTCTCCCTTCCATCTTTTCTCTTACGACTTTGATGAACCTTCTCCCTCTACAGTCAAGGAAACAGAGGCTGAAGCAATGAGATCCAACAGGTAGACACTAGAGTTAGCCACTGCCACTAAAATCTAAAAACCCCTTTAATCATGCCCTGTTTCGACAAGGGCACAGGTGTTTGTTCTGCACAAATAACCACACCTTGATTTGCACTTAACACAGATGTTGAACTAACTTTGGTTTCTGAGTAGATGTGGTTATGGAAGTGGCTTTTTAGTTGTAATTCATATACAAGGTCTTGCTAGAGGTAGTACTCCATTCTAATGGAATGCATTAGTTTTATTCTGGGGTTCACAAAAAAGCTGCCAAATATTACTGTGGGTGTAATCTTTTTATCCCAGCTGCTGGAAAGCTACATTTTCCATTTTACAATCTTGTGTGACCTCCTGAAGTTTATTGTTCATCTGCCTTTCATTGTGGCTGTGCAGAACTTTCTAGTAAAAAGAAAAACAGAGGACAGTTTAAGTGCTGGTTCTGCCTTCAAAGTGCCAATAAAAATACAACAAATTAGAAAAGAAACTTGTGCTTTTCAGGCTATAACTTGCCTTTACCAAGGTTCCCCAGTACAGAGCATTAGGGAAAAGCAGCTGTGTTTGTATCTCTTTTAGTCATTGAGCAAAAAAAAAAGCCACACTCATGGCAAGAAATCAGACTGACTAAATTGCCTTTGGTCTTTACTAGATTTATAGCAAACTGTGACAGAATTTAGATTCTGAAGTAATACTATAGTATGTGTTTTTAACTTTTAGTTCAGCTTTTTAAAAGAGGCAAGCTTGGAAGGTTATTTCACTGCATCCTCATATGTTTGTTGAATTAGCTCACTAACAATGCATGTCATAAGTTTCTTGTATGCCTTGTCAGACATCACATTAACACTGCATTGTTTTGTTGTTAACTTGCGGTTTGCATTGCTTTAAAATGTAAAGTCTATTGAAGCCTGTATGCTTTGGTTGAAAACCTCAGAGACCCATCTTAGAAATTCTACATCAACCGCACATCCTCATTCCCAGCAAACAAAACTCTAGATTTCCTTGTTGATTTAGAAGGGAACAGTTTTGTTTTTTGCAATGCCAGTGATCTGTGCCTTTTCATTTCCTGAGTAGGGAAAGAGAGCCATAACTCTTGTATTCTAAAAGACCCCTCTAAAATATTTCTAGATGAACAACTGATATCATTTTGGATATGTATAATTTCATTTTATAGGTTATTATTTTTCACTGTATCATGGAGGTCAATTCCATTTTTAAGCTTGGTGTTTCCAAAGACCTATTATCTTTCTCATTCCTTTCCTCTGGTGTGTTTTCCTACTCTCTGTCTCTACTTCACAGTCAAGCAGATGCTACCTGCTCAAGCAAATATTCCGATTCCAATGATCCCTATTCATCCAGGTACTCCTCTGGCAGGTAGGTTGACCTGTGAAATGTGGTCCTATAAATGTTATGTTCCTAGAGGAACAACATGCAGCGATGTAGGCTTTTGACCTGTTTCTATCCACAGGCCAGATATGGTTTGGTCTTACAAAGCAGTGCCCTATGCTTTAGCCTGTTCTTGACTGTTGCTAATCCTTTAATCCTCATAGTGCTTTAGGTCAAAACAAAAATAAATATACAGTAATAAAAGGCAACAAGCTTGAGCGAAACTCAATTCAATATACAGTCTGTAACATTGGTACATAGAGGCTTTCAACGCTTTCAACATAAATGCTTTAATATACATGCAGTGTTCCAGACAAGCATTTTCATTAAAGGGGTATGTTCATCTTTTCTGTATGTAAATTACTGTAGCAAAAGAAGAAGAATCTACAAGTTCTGTAGATTAAAGCTGTGATCTTTGTGCAGTGTATGGTGTTTAGGATGTTGGACACATTCAATTTAAATCAAGCTCAATGGTAAAAAAAAAAAATATGTGCATGATTAAATGGCAACCTTCCTTTAGAATTCTTGGAATAAGAACTTGGCAGCTCTTGTTCCAGAACTAAAAATATTAAGGCACCTGCGTAAGCCTTGGTGACAGCTGGGCAACTGCCTCAGTATAACTACTGTATATTCACAGGGCTTTCATTGTTTGCTGTATGTTCCCTCACAGTAGGAGTTGCTTCTCACAGATATAGTAATAGAGATGTATCCTTTTACGTCAGTGCCTTTGATAATAAGCCTGTGGTAAATGTGTATTAACCTGCAATACAGAATAAAAATGATTTGCACATACAGTCGGAAGATTAAAGTGTAACATTCAAGTCTGCAGGAGTGAGACACACAAGAGATGGATGATTACCATTATAGAATACATGAATATAACAAGAGAAATACTGTATCAACCCTAATAGTTGTAACGATAAATAACTTAGATTGAGAGGTTTTTTTTGTGGGTGTTAAATCATTTGCATAGTGTGTGACGGGTAGAAATACAGTTTAAAATTGTTTTCTGAACACCATGTCCAGATGTTAGGCATATCATTTCCCGTTTGGAGCAATGTATGTATGGACCAGCATTACTCATTGTCTTCATACTAGAAGGAGGATGGACATCCCCAATGTCTGTAGCATTCATGGAACATAGCTTGCTCGCTCTGCCTGGAAATATCAAAATATAACCCATCCATTTATATCTTCATCATAATTGCCCTTTGGTGGCTTCAGTGCGTTACGCTGAACCTTTCCATTCCCATTATGCTGGTGTTGCTTTCTTTGGTATGCTGTTGACTTTCACAGCTTAGGGTCTGAAAGCATTGCATGCCTCAGCATTTGCTTTTAGTAAAATTATAGGGGACAGCAAAGGCAAACATTGGGGTTTATTGTTTTAGTTTCCACAATTTCAGTAAATAACATCCATGCTCCTTTTTCACAGCATTTTGCAATCCTAAATGTATTATTCTCCAGTGTGGCAAATATTTTATAAATAAGGATACCACAAAAATGCTTCATGCTTTATGCACACCTCTTATTATAGCCTCCTTTAAAAAAGAGAAAAAAGCCAAATATTTACCCTTGCTTGTTGTCACTCCCTGAAGCTTGATACAGTGTTCAAATGGCTATGATGTTGTCAGTGTGTTTTTTTTGTGTGTTGTGTTGTGGATGCTCTATCGCCCTATGTTGTGTGCAGCATGCTGGCTTGAAGACTGACCATTATTTCTTCACCCTCTCTCTCTCTCTCTCTCTCTCTCTCGCTCTCTGTTCTTGCTTGCTCCTTGGCACCTCACAGATACAACAGCTATGGCAGCAGCAGCAGCCCTTACACCAGCAGCAAATCCTACTCCACACTGAGTGCCCCCACTACACCCACCTCCCGCTATGGAACGTCTGTGTCACCCTCCCCGGACTCCAAAACAGACAGGTTTGCAGATGCAGCATTCATGTGCAGATGGTTTAGTAAACACAATTTGCAGAATTGGTGTGAACTGTTTTCTAAGTAGCAGTATTCACTGTAGTATGACAGCACTACACTACCTCCTCGATAGGATGGTATGACAGGAAAGGGGACCAGAAACATTGGCCATATATTACAGTAGTTAAAGCCATCAATGAAAGTACATGCCATGTTTTATTCTATCCAGTTCTAACTAGTGAGCTCCTAATCATATGACACCCCTTACAATTAATGCAGTATTTAAAACTATAAAGTATAATTGATTGACTAATTATATGGAATAATATCCTACATTCTTTCTGTTTTAAGGTTTCTTTACAGTTACACTGTACCTAATGTGATAACCATTAAAGCCCCATGGTATTCTAAACAGCACACATCCTTAATTTGAATTAAACCAGAGACTTTTGGTATAGTTCACTGAACTTCTGCATTCAGAAGAAAGCCTCAACAAAAGCATATTAAAATACAATTGGAGAGACAATGGAAAATAATGATGAATAATACCTACTGAACTGGTAACAGATGGCACTTATTGCCATTGATTAAATACATATCCTTTTATATTTGTTGAATCCCAATGACCTAGTTTTAGGGTCCCCCGCCCCCAAACTTTAGAAACTGTAGAAGTCTCAAGAAAAACAAATTAAAAATACAGTTGGAGAGACAGTTTAAAATATTAAAACCATTAACATTTTTCAATGGTCCATGTGTGGAAACATATTTTTTTCTTTACTGGAGGCTTGGCGATCCAAGCCAGGTTTTTAGGAAGGCTCCTAATGAAGAACATATGTGAAGTGAACCTTTAGCAAGCATCCAACAAGCACGAAATAGCTTGTGCTGTACTGTTGCAGGTATTGTTTACACCTGCAGTTAATCAAGAATTCCCTTTAAAACCTAGCCTAGATATACCTCCCCTGTAATCCTCAGTGGACTCATTTGGCCCCATTTGATGGTCTGTAAAAATCACATTTGAGTTTACAGTCTATAAAGCCTAATAATACAACATAGGTATCTGCAATCTTTTTGTACCGAGTGGCATGTAGTAAAAATCTACACAATCTTACTAGGGCTTTGGCTGGTGTTGTCTAGCCCTTCACAAAATGTGAAAGTGGTATTCAGAGTATCGGGAAAGCATTTAGCTAAAACTCATGTGTTCATTTTCATCTGCTAAACTCTAGGCAAATAATATAACTTGTCAACTCCAAGCAACAATTCAAAGAGAATAGACATTTCAGGCTATTCAGGTTTCTCTCTTTACTCCTTAGTAAAACAATCACTCCAGGCCTATCTTGCAAACTGCCACATTCTAATCTACATCCAGGAATATGAAAAATGTAAATATCACAATAGCCTCACAATCTTTCTTTTGCAGGTTCACTGTCCAATTTAGATTGTGATTGGCTTATGCTATTCTGATGCCAAAGGCAAAAAAACTGAAGTCAACTAAATGTTTTGAAATCAAACTTTTAGCCATTCATTACCACAGTATACATTGGAACTGATTTCCTACCTTTTGATTGATTCACAGACCGGTGCTGGGCGGGCTGCTCACATCCTCTTACCGACAGCACCAGGAGTCCCTAGCGGCTGAGCGAGAGAGAAGGCGACAGGAGAGAGAGGAGAGGCTACTGCGGATAGAGCGGGAAGAGAGGAACAAATTCAAGTAGGTTACTGAGGCACCCCTGGAGCTTACATCATTGATAAAGGACACAGAGTACATACATTTTGAATTAACCAAAAAGAAAAGCAAAACAACTTTGAAGAGGAGGTTGTGACTGTGGATAGATGTAACACAAGCATCAGAAAATAATTTACAGTTGAGAGACAGTTATCTGATCTTTAATCAACCGTACTGTCTAATCAACCGAACACACCTGTAATCACGTGATGAATTATGTTTGGTGTATTACACACACAGCTTCTGCTGTTAAAATGGCTATGAGATTTAGCTGCCAAAAAAGGACTAGCAGACTGAGGCAAACGAAAGTTACAGAATTATTCAGACCACCAAAACCTTAGATGGAGCATTGTGTGCTTTAAATTGTTACAGTTAAGCAGATTATAACAGTCATCTCGTTATTGATTTTTCTTCTATTTTGTCAATAAGGGCTGGAGATCCTGTCTGTTTATTGAGCAGCTAAGAACTTTTATTTTATTCATTTCAATTGCGTGTTATTACAATGCCTTAACAGCAAGTATCAAAGTGTAGAAACATTTTACTACATTTTTGAAGCTGAATGATTCCTAAAGTTTTGTAATGTGTCAAAGTTGTACTGAATTGTATTCTTTGGTTTTCAAAGTTTGGTATATGGTATGTTTAATTACAGTATTTCATTACCTTAACTGTAGGTGTTACTGAATTGCATTAATTTAATGATTTGTAAAGCTTTGTCATTGTGTATGCTTAATGTGATAGAATAGGTTGCTATTCTATATCATCAGTAGGGACTTGTGTATGTTAACTTTATTCTATACATTATTAAAGGTACAGTAATTGTTATTAATACCTGTTCGATTATCCATACAAATCGATTATGCAAACTAGTATCGGTCTCAATTAGTTTGGATAATTTGAATAATTGTCCAGAAGGTTTGAGAAGGTGACAGGAGGTGTCACTTGTTTGTAGAACAGCCACACAATACTGGTTATTCTACATAGCCACCGTGTTTGGGGGATCCTATCCAGTTCAATTTTATTAAATCTAGATTTGTTGATGTTATTACCCGAGGCTCTTGAATAATACCTGCTGAAATGAAAACAGCTGTCACTTATTGCCATTGGTTGAATACATATTCTTATTTAATTGTTGAATCACAATGACCTAGTTTTAGTCCCCCCAGCCCCCAACCTTTAGATACTGTAGCAACAAAAAGAGGCCTTCTCCTGATATCTTGAAGCCATTTCAGTAAAGTTTCAGCAAAGATACATTGTTAGCTATATTAGCAGATGGCTTGGTATGTCTTGTCTGAGATGTATTGTTAAAACCTACCTACATTGACTTAGTTCCAGAAAACCAAGAAGAGCAAGAAACATATACTGTAGGTCTATAAATGCAAGCACTAATAAACATTGGAATAGATCTGGCAAGCATGTTAAGTAGCAGAGATTTATGCTAATGCATAATAAAGCACATTAAAATCAGAGTCAAATCTCAGTAAAAAATATAGAATAGATTGTAAAAGTGCTATGTAGAGTTACAGTATCATAGTAATATTGAGTTGGTATATCATACCTGTAATTAATTTCTTGGCAGTGCACATATATATGTGATTTTTATCATTTCTGATGAGATTCGGCTTTATATTAAAACAACACATTATTACATAACATGCATAAAATGAAAAATAAGATGCAAAAACGAATTTCATACTTTGCCCAAGTATTTGGGCAATCAACATATTTTGTATGGAACCCATTCGTTGCTAATTATTGACAGTTATCATGATTGAAAACCAACACCTGATGATAATCATAGAATAAATATACATAATCATCAAGTGCTGAAAAATCAATTGGAAATTAGTGTTAAAACGGCAGTGATGCAACTAAACGAAAAAGGGGAAACTACCAGAAAAACAGCAGAAACTCGGTTTACCAAAAAGCAATGTGTGGGCTTGTGAACAGGATGGCTTTGCTGGTTACGTCAGACCAGGAACTGAATGGACACAGTCTGTTTAGTGAATGTGAATGCGCTGCTTGCGCTAGTTTATTATAAATAAAAAGATTTAACAAAACAGAAACACGCTGAACAAACAAAACAAAACAAACACTCGATCGAACAGTGGACGACGCAAACAAAAAAGTATCGTGCTGGTCCTCCAGCATGAGTAGCAATTGTTATTAATTCTCTCTTCTCTCCTCTCTCTCTCCCATACCGCCTCATTGTACACCCAACCCTGTGTGCTTGAAACATTCATTATTTTATACAGCTGTGCCGAGACTCAATTGCTAATCAATCATTCAATTGAATCTCGGCACAGTCTGAACTTGGACTAATTGTGCAATTCCTGTGCCCCCGTACAAATACCCATTTTAATCTGCATGTGAAGCGGTTGTGCATTTCCCCGTGCCTAAATACAAATATACATTTTACATCACCTGTGCTACATAACCCGCACTCCATGCACCACTACAATAATACATTATTGACAAACATAGGAGAACAAGAACTACTGCAACTAGCTCCAGGTGTGGAAGACCAAGAAAGATTTCTACAAAATCTGGAAAAAGAATCGTTTGAGCAGCCTGGCAAAATCCTCGGATTACGGTAAAAGATTTGACACAAGAATTGAGAGAAGATGGTCAAGAAATTCACTATCGAACAATTCAATGATACCTTAACAAGATGAATGTCCATGGGCGAAAACCAAGATGCAAACCTTTGTTAAAAACAATACACAAAATAAAGTGATTGTAGTTTTACATTGAATACTTGAAGAAGCCTGATGATTTCTTCAACTAAATTTTATGGTCAGACAAATTCAAAATATAACTTTTTTTCACCAAGAAAGCAACAATATGTTTGGAGGAAGAGAGGAGAAGAATATAAAGAAAAGTTCATCATGCCAAGTGTTAAACATGGTGGAGGTTGTGTGATGGTATGGGCCTGTTTTTCTTCCACAGGCATTGGTGACGTTTTTATTGTAGAAGGATCAATGAATGCTGCAAAATATCAAGAAATGTTGCACTCTCATTTGTTACGCAGTGCTAGAAGGCTTATTGGACGGAAGTTCATATTCCAGTAGGATAATGACCCTAAGCATTCTGCAAAGTCTACAAAGGAATTTCTGAAAAAAAGAAATATTACAGTTATGGATTGACCATCACAGTCCACAGATTTGAATCCCATCGAGATGTTATGGATTGACTTGAAGGCTGCTGTTGCAAAAAGGAAACCAAAGTCGATTGCAGAACTCAAAGCTGTATCTGTTGAAAAATAGGCAAAAATATATTCGGAAAGATGCCAGGAACTGGTTTCAAAATACAATAAAACACTGCAAGCTGTAAAGGAAGCAAAGGGTGGGCACACAAAATGCTAATGTTAAGGGTGCCCAAATACTTTTGTCAAAGTATGAAATTTGTTTTTCTTATGTTATTTTGCATGTTATTTTTCATTTTATGCATTGTATGTAATTATTTGTTGTTTATTTTAATTTATATCTTTCAATAGAACAATTCGAAATGATAGAAATCACTTTCTTTGTGGTTTTTCTCATTTATTTTAACTGCCCAAATTGTTTTGACTGTATATATTTATTTATTTTTTAAATCATTTCTCTTTTTGTTTTAGTCGGGACTATATGGACAAAAGAGAGGAGCAAAAACATGCCAGAGAAGAGAGGTTTGTGTTTATATTTTTGGTATTAATTTGTAATATATTATGGCAGTTTTTCATTTGTATTAATAGAGGAGTATACAAGGAGGGTAACAAGAAAATATTTTATAACTGAGAGAACACATAACTAACAAGGGACAAAGCCTTTACAGTGTTTCCCCATACATAACCAATATATATTATTTTATATTTGTTTTAGTAAATGCATATATACTCCAATTATATTCCTTATTTTAATATTTCTGTAGTTTTTATACTTGCTGTCTGTCCCGTCTCCGTTCTGCTCTGAATGGTTGGCTTTTAAAATGTTTTCTTTAGAAACATTACTTATAATATTATTCTTAAAGTAGTCCTGCAACATGTATAAAGACACATAATTGTTGGTCAGCTGTGGGTTCAATTACAACGTTATTGGGGAGGGGGTGGCATTGTCATGTATCTTATGTATACATATGCTACCCACAAGTCAGTAAAGACAATGGCTTAATGTCTATAATGGTCTGGGTGAGACTGCCCTTGACTATAATACCCAAATAGACAAGACCAAATGAGACACATTATCTCTTTAACAGAGGTGGCATGGAGCTAGCAGCACTGTCAAATACTACAAACTCCTCTCATTTATGCGCTAAACGAGACACAGAATCAATGAGAACATGTGTACGGATCAAGGACGCAAGCATCAATGCGAGCAAGGAGTTATAAACTCAGGCTTGTCCTTGAAGACCGCTATGCATGAGATGGTTCCTGCAATTGGCTGGTGGTTCGTGGAATGATACTTTTATTATGGGTCTGCAGCTGATTCAGCAAACATTGATTAAGTAAGAAAAAGAACAGTGCATTTATAGACTAGTTATTCAGTCTTAACTAACAGTTTCTCTTTGATTTTCCATTCCCTCCCCTCCCTGGTAACCAGGTCATCAATGTAAATGATAACCTCTTCTCAGCTGATACAGCCTGGTTAAATACAGGATTTGAAAGGCTAGAAGAGGGACCTATCACATTAGAAGGACTTATAGGAGTATAGCCCATACTAAAAAACACAAATCACACTGAGAAAAAAAAGTATTTAGTGGTATTGATTTATGTATATAAAATATATATTATCATGCTTTATAGCATTTGTATTTGATCTTCTGTAACTATTCCACTATAATGCCTACACTATTCCTGTTAACAGATGATCAGCTGTTAATAATTTGCAAAAGAAAATTGTAAATCCCTTAATAACACAGTTTAATATAGACCCTTACCATCGTGGGTGGTCAAACATATTGTATGAAACCTGACCTAAAGTTATACTGATAACTGTATAAATGTTTTCAGGTTAGAAGCATGAGGTGCCAAAGCATTCTCCTGGCTGAGGAATGTTATGTTTTCTATTCACAATTTAAAAAGCATGCGTGTGCACACTACACACCCACACACTTCGTATTGCAGTGATTTGATTCTAAACAGTAAAGGGTTCATTGGTTTACAGTGGAGTGCAAGTAATAAGCAGCTCAGTATGGCATCAAGAGGTCTTACAGTTCAGGTTTCCTCTGCCCAATAAACCATTCAGAATTTGAGACTTTGTGATAAAAGGGTAAGGAGATAATGGTTGGATTTAATCTGACACAGGTTCAGTAAAATAATAAAGGTGTGAAATCCTGTTAAACTGTCTCCAAATGTTTTTTAAAAAGTAACCATTTTGGGGCTCCCGAGTGGTGCATCCAGTAAAGGCGCTCTGTGTGGAGTGGCAGGATGTGCCCTGTAGTCTGGACATCGCGAGTTCGAGTCCAGGCAGTGTCCGCAGTGTGAAAAAAAGCAGTCGGCTGATGGCACACGCTTTGGAGGACAGCATCTGTTCATCTTCGCCCTCCTGACTCAGCGCAGGGGTGGTAGTGGTGAGCTGAGCCTAAAAATAATTGGCCATTCCAAATTGGGAGAAATAATAAAAATAATTGGCAATGACTAAATTAAAAAAAAAAAAAAAAAACGTTTTTAATCTAGTAATAACCAGGGTTACTCTTAAAACCAATGCACACTGTTCTGGCTGATACAGTTTGCTCACTGCCTGTATTCAGCACTATGGTTTTTTGTGCATATCCGTGGAGGCAGTTCAAATCCCAGCCGTCTCCAGTCACTTGTGGCCGCACATAAACCCATCAGCTTTAAATTAATCATTGATTTCCTGGTAGCAATAGCAGTCTGTAATACAAATGGCACGACAAGTCAAGACACCCACAATCATGTCTTTTTCAAGCTCGGAGAAATCGTTATGACCACCTGTCAGCAAACTCCTAAGGCACAGCAGCTATATGGCTCTATGGTATGGTAAATGTGGCACATCACCTGGTTGACGTCCTTGAATAATCATGTGGCTAACCCTGTTATCAAATGGCAACAGGTCCAGTCTGAGCACAGCAATGTAAAACAAAGACATCTATAGAACTTTGAGGGTGGTTTGCAAATGCAGGATATAAATATGAGTCTCCAATATTAGCCTCCATGAAAACAATATTTTTGTTGTTTTTCTAAAGATTATATCAGGGCTTTGCAGAAACACACCGTCCTGCAGGTTAGGGCCACTATGTGGACTTCCTGACCTCCATATCCTAATGCACAGGATGTAATGGCTCATGTAGGATCTAAACAGTAGAAATGTTTGAAGTGTTTACAAACAGTGACATTGCTGCTGTGCAATTCCAAACCAATTTCATTGTCCATTTAGTAAAATACTTTCATGTTCCTGACTCCACTGAAGAGGGAAAAATCTCTTCCTTCTGTTTTACATCAGAGCAGACATGTATCACATATGTGAAGGAGACGACAGGTTTTAAAAACATATTTGCTTGAAATTGAACACAAGCTAAAACCACACACAGAGAGAGACAATAACTTTTCAATAGTATTTGCATTCCCATAGCTAGCTCACATTCTTTGCACTGTAGTGCCATGCAATAAACTGTTGGGCTCAGCTATTATTGATATAAATAAACTGGGGCCTGCCAAGTCTAGCGATATTGTATAAAACTGGACAGGAACCCCATATTTTAGTCGAATATATGTTGTGAACTATTTAGGGTTTGAGCTTTGTCTATGGATGGAGATTAAGTGAAGTGGCACAACAGGGACATCAACTTGCCTGCTGTGCATTACCTTTCATCCGTAGAGACCAGTGATGGTCTCATCCTGGACTCCTGGTTCCTTTGTACTTGCATGCAAATTTACCTGTGTTTGCTGTACATAATTCAACATCTCAAACTACCACATGATTCAACACAATATTCAGTCGCTACTTGTGGAATTAATGGAATTAAGTGTACAGGTTAGAATTCAGCTCTCATCTGCTGTTTGTGTTTGAGACATCAGAGAGTAAAGGAGGGTACTAATAAAAGCAATTTGAGCAGGACAGCTGGGCAGCATTAAAATGCTGATGGTTTGGAACTAGACATCAAGGCAGTGCCCAAAGAAGGATCAGAATAGAAAGCAAAAAAGCTGCAAGTTGCAATATTGAAAATACTTGCACATTATTCACAAGTCTGCAGTGCTCTTCACTAAATTCAAATAACAACACCAACACCCATACTGTAAATGTCAACGTCTTGTGCAAAATTAAATTGCTAAATGCAAAACAGTCAGCATTATGAAGATTTATAGCTTAAAATTCATGAAACGTATGTTCCCATAGCTTTAATGCATTAATGCATTGTTAACTGCAGCCACTAAACTGTAGCAAAATAGACAGCATCTGTACAATGCAGGCCACCAGAACTTTAAGACATACAGAGCAAAATATAGGTGTCATGCCCTGTATATCATGTTTTGAAAGAATAGTGTAAGGTGTGTAATTTCCTTTGGATAAGAACCAGATAAGCAAACCCCTAGTTTTGTAAATTATATCAGTATCTGTATATCTATAGAGGTGTGCTTGTGTGTTAAATTAAATTAAATTAAATTAAATTAAATTAAATTAAATTAAATTAAATACAAATTTTAAAGCCCTCCTTTTTGAAGGGATTTTAATTGGGTTGTAGAAAAGAAGCCTGATTCTTGATTTCCTTACAATTGCAATTATTATTATGGGACAAAATAAGCAATGCGGACAAAAAAACATCTGGAAGAAATTCATATTTCAAGTTATTTTGGGTTTAATCTGTGAAGTACAAACGCAGGGTATGTGATTGGTAGCAGGGCTTAATAAACAGTTAAGGAGCTCTGTCTGCCTAAATGTAAAACAGATGTATCTTTGTTCTTCTAAACAGACTTTGATGAATAAACTATATGTGACGTAAAGGCTGAGATGATTGGATATCAGAGAAAGCCTTTGGAGGCAGAGACCATTTTTTTAAGAATGTGGATAAAAAGAAAAGTTTCCGTTCTAGACAGGAGAATGGGAGAACAGAGTTAGTCTCAGGTGTGCAGTATAGTGCAGGTCAAATGTACCTGACAGGGCTTAGGTGTATCAATCAATGCATTATTTCCAAGACGGAATTCTCTTTCAATCTAATTGAAGACTGCTTGGAGTGAGTGGTGGTTCCCAAAGAAACTGAAGACCAGAAAGGGGGGAATTACACAATTGGGAGTGCATCTTGGAAAGGTGCCAGGATGCTTTACTCCAGAGGTTCAGAACCCATGCATTGCTGCAGATAGATTTCTACTGGAAGGGTCAGGCAGTGGGGGGATGGGGAGGGGGAGGGGGAGTGGGGTTATTGATTGCACAGTGGCTGTAGACAGCAGACATGCAGCAGCATCGGACAGTGATTATCAAACAGTTTGGTGATTTGTGTGTAGTAGGATAGCGTGAAGGGAAGATCTGTAGATTTCCTTTAGGACATTGGCTGGCAAAGTGGAATTTCTTTCTGTGTGAGTTTCAGTTCACCACGCTGAGGAAATGCGGCTTCCCTTTTCAGGTACAAGAATGTGGAAAGGTTAGCAGCGGAGGAGTACGAGAAGGAAAGGAGCCGCACAGTGCCAAGGGGGCGGAGCGAGCTGACCCTCAGCCTGAGCCCCCACACTGCGTCCACCTCGCCTGTCCCCAGGTGTGTCACCCCCTCCTCAGCTGAGTCCAGGAGGAGCCAGAGACACCGTCCACTCCCTATGAATCCCCCAAGCCGGCAGATGAGGAACACAAGTTTTTTTTTCTATTCCTTCATCTGTTTATTAGTGTATTTTTCAATAAATAACAATGGAAAAGATCATAAATTTATTTACTGTATATTTAAGTTACTAAGATAGAAAAATTGAAATGTAATATCTCACGCTTAAATAGCATTAACAGTACTTTATGATCATGTTTTTAGATTCAGAAGCCAAAGAGATATGAACTAGTCTAATGTGCTATAACTGTATTAGTTTGAAACATGGTTGTTCAGCTTGCTCACCATTATCAATTACTTTTGCCACTGTGTAAGCACCTATAATGTCAGCTTTAGGTACAATACGTTGTTTATCAGCTCCACAAAGATCTGTAGGTTCTTTGCTATTTTGCAGTTGTTAACAATCTGCCAACTACAATAGATCACCATTATTACCACCACACTGGTATTTTCCACATATTAAAGTGAGTTTCATTCCAACCACAGCAAATGGGCATTAAATTGGTTTTACTGTAATTACAGTTTAGCTGCACTGTAACTGTGGCACACTGTAATTGGAACGGTAATGTCATTGTGGTGGAAGTACAGTGCTCCCTCGCTATAAGGCTCTCGGTTATAACGCGCCTCAGATATAACGCTCCTACAGCATGTTCCCCAATTCCCTATACTAGTGATTCATGCAATATTTCTACAGTAAATACAGTACCGGTGTTGTTCAAACTAAACAACTTCTCAGTCTAACTTCCATTTCTGACTCTCCCTTTTGATACATTATCTGAACTGAAAAAAAGCTGCGCTGGCACATTATAACACAGACATCTTATTCAGCATTCGTTTTATAACTAAATAAATATTAGGCCAATTATGTGGTTATCTTTCCTAATGTATTTACTTTTTTGCTGCAAGAGGAGCTGCGGCTTTCTCTGGGAGATGAGACGCTTTACTTCAGTCCCTCTCTGGCAGCCAAACCTGGGGGCAAGCCATTTCCTCTTCCCCTTTCCTGACTCTGCTCTCCTCCTCGCACTTGGTTTGCTTGTCTGTCACTTTGAACTGAACTACCGACAGCCGTTTAGCCAGACTATTTATAGTTTAAAACTGCTAACTAAAATGATCCACAAGTAGGAATGTTACCTTTTTTTGTTGTTTTGTAAAAAATATAGCGCTTATTACATGGTGCTTTATGCTTGGTTAATTCATGGAAAGTTACATTTTTGCTTCAGTTGTGCATTATAGAGAGGGAGTTATTTTATTTTGTATTTTAGTCAGATGTGTGTTGTTTATGTGTCCCGCAGCGCCCCTGTATATGTCGGCGGGAAGGAAGTGTTTAAGATTTTATGATATTTAAGATAAGAACCTATGCAATAGTCAGCATGCTCGCAAACAGCTAAGTAAGATCAATTTATGCCATGCCCAAATTACTTTCACTGTTATAGTTTTTATTAATTTATTCTTTATGAATTTGAAATGACAGGTAATATAAAATATAATAAAAGCATAGATATTTTTAGCAGCAAAGATTTTTTTTTTCAATTCTTTAGCTTCAAATTATTACCAAGAAGACACCTTTATATTTTACTTTCTAGTGCTTCAAGTTTAAGTTCAGATATTGGAATGCTTTGCCAGAAAAACTCCCCTACATTAATTGGAGATACACATCAGTTTTTTGGATTTTTTATTTTTATTTTTTTTAAATTCAGAGGAAACCGGTCTTAAGGGTTTTCTATCAATTTGGTGATAAGATGGAACATTTCAGGGTTTTGATGGCAGATATACTGTAGATAAAGCCACAAGCCAAGGTTTAT
>NW_026707611.1:0-23529 GCF_902713425.1 Acipenser ruthenus
AGTGTCATTATCCGTTACATTCAAATCTGCCCTAATGGAGGGCTGGTAGCTGATGAAGGATAGCAGCTCTCAGGCTGAAATACACCAGCACGTTCACGACATTATTTCAGATGCCAATAGATTTTTAACAAGCAGGATTTAACAACCTGCTTTCTTTTTAGCCAAATTCAAATTACTTCAGGTAAAACAGGAATACACAATCATCACTGGTTTTAGTCTTTATTCAAACGTAAAGAAGAAGGTTCCGAAAAATAAAATGTTATCTATACATCCCCACGTGTTGCTATAACTGCTTTTGACAAAGTCCTGCATAAACGCAGTAGGGATTCAAGGAAATGCATGCATTAACATGTGGAAAACAGAAAGTACTGATTAGAGGAAAAACCTCAAAATGGAGCAAGGTAACCAGTGGTGTACCACAGGGATCAGTATTAGGCCCTCTGCTCTTCCTAATCTTCATTAAAGACTTAGATTCTGGTATAGTAAGCAAACTCATTAAATTTGCAGACAACACAAAAATAGGAGGAGTGGCAAACACCATTGCAGCAGTAAAGGTCATTCAAAGTGATCTAGACAGCATTCCGAAATGGGCATACATATGGCAAATGAGAAAAGTGTAAGGTATTGCACGTAGGCAATAAAAATGTGCATTATAAATACCATATGGGAGATATTGAAATTGAAGAAGGAATCTATTAAAAAGATCTAGGAGTTTATGTTGACTCAGAAATGTTTTCATCTAGGCAATGTGGGGAAGCTATAAAAAAGGCCAACAAAATGCTCGGATATGTAGTGAAAAGTGTTGAATTTCAATCAAGGGAAGTAAAGTTAAAACTTTACAATGCATTAGTAAGACCTCATCTAGAATATTGTGTTCAGTTCTGGCTACCTTGCTACAAAAAGGATGTTGCTACTCTAGAAAGAATGCAAAGAAGAGCGACCAGAATTATTCCAGGTTTAAAAGGCATGTCATATGCAGACAGGCTTAAAGAATTGAATCTATTCAGTCTTGAACAAAGAAGACTACGCTGCGATCTGATTCAAGCATTCAAAATCCTAAAAGGACAGCCGGACGGCAGAACATTTATAGCACTTTTAATGGTCAACATTGAACATTCTCTGCCCCAAACATGAATGAGAAAAACAGGGAGTAATTGGGCCAGTTTACAATGAGATAGCATGCTGCGCTTTATCAATGTCATTCTTATTCTTAAAATAAATTCTACAAAATGTGCAATGCGAGTATTTTTAAAGCACGGCACTGGTTTATTACAAATTCGAAAATGTTGTTGCACTGAGTCTCGTTTTATAGTAATAGAGTGTGTAACGTTACAGTCGTCGTTTTCACTGAAACGTTTGTTTTAAAAGTGGGTAAAGGCTTTAACGCTAACTGCATTGCTCTGCTGCCCGCTTCCGATATCCTAGTAAGTAAACATTTCACAGTTACATACTGTAACTACTGCTACATTAAACACATAGTGGTACAACATCATTTAAAAATGACTTTATTTTATTTTATTTTTTTACAGTAGCAACTTAGACTATTCTTATGTCAGATCATTGAAAAATAAAAAAAAAAGTCATGTATTGCGTGGGCTTTACAAAAAGAGCCAGGTGTAAGAATGCAGTCCGTGAATTCTATATTTTCTAAAAGAAAACCGGAATTTAAAGAAATGACAAGAATCTGAAATCAATTATAGGGTCAAATTGAACCCCCTACACATGAGCCTCAATCTCATTTAAAAATCTATGGTACCTTTTCTTTAGAGCATGTGTAAATATTTATACCTGGGCATACGCAATATTAATAGTTTCTTCCTCAAGTGAATCCCTCCTTGTTGTCTCGCTGTGTTTAATTTCTTCCGTTTTCCACCTGCTGTGGCAAACATGTCCGTCATTTCCCTTTGACTGGCGATCAGACCCAGACCCAATATGATAATACTTGATTGGTGCATTCCCAATAATTGGACAATTCATTAGTCTTCCTTATACCATTTTTATTTACAGTGCTGTTCTCTTCAGTTTCTTTGTTCCTGTACATATAACTACTTTGGAAAATATTTACTAAGCTTTTGTACTGAGTGCAAAGTTTGCTAATAACTACAATGGAAGGACACCTAACAAGGATCAGAGTTAGCCAAGCTGGCCCATATTTGTAAGGCCTGGCTTATGAGTCCTTTTTAAAGGGTGTCATCAGATCCTGTGTTTGCTGGAAGTGTGACTTTCTCTTGGGTTTCTCCCTCCTTCACATGCAGGGAAGGTAGTGTATATTTGCTGGAGATCAGGATGAGTTATTACACTGAAAAGAGGAACCAGTATGTACAGAAAGGCATCTTGAGGAGGCTAGTGCCCTGAGGGATCTCATGTGAATGATGTCCCTTTTTGGTTGATTATGACACTTTATTGCACATTTGATAATAATACTAGCCCATCTCAATGCGTAGTGATTGACCACATCAACGTGTTCATTTGTCAGTCTTGCTCAAAAGATTACTGGTTGAATATGTCTTAAACTGAGGGATAATGAAGCAGTCATTACTCCTGGCGTTAAAGTGGCTAAGATTAATGTTTATTGCCAGTTTAACACAATATAAATAATTAGCTCTGTGTGTGTTTAAATTACAAAGCAAGGGCACTGGAAAGCTTACAGGATACAGTATATGCATCCACTGTTGATGAAAAATTGGACAACTTATAGTTAAGAACATAAGAACATAAGAAAGTTTACAAACGAGAGGAGGCCATTCAGCCCATCTTGCTTGTTTGGTTGTTAGTAGCTTATTGGTACCAGAATCTCATTAAGCAGTGTTTTGAAGGATCCCAGGATGTCAGCTTCAACAACATTACTGGGGAGTTGGTTCCAGACCCTCACAATTCTCTGTGTAAAAAAAGTGCCATTGATGTTTCTTTTTTGCTCATATTTGACTGCATCTTTTTAAATGTGGATTATTATTGGAATATTTATTGTGATCTTTTTCAATTGTTTTCACTCCTGTGGTCCTCATGTTCTGGTAATCACCTATAAACACTGTCTAAGCTTGTACTGTACATTAAAAACATAACTGTTGGCCACCTGCTACTGTATCTTCACAAGATGAGACTCTATTGTCCCAACACCTACAGCACAGGCATTCATCTGTTTTGGTATTCGTAGCCAAAACTACTTTTTAAAGGAAGCAATTTTAGAATTGCAACTGGTGCCACAAATACCCTGTCAGACCCCACTTAACTTGTGAAGAAAATAAAACAAATTGTATTTATACTAAAACAATAGATTTATAGAGATCCATATATGCATCTGGGAAACTTACCTTAACATCTACTACTGTAAATAGTACATGATTATAATATCTTAATTTGCAACGCCCGTGCTGATGGTTTATGTACAGTGATTAGGCTAACAGACTGACAGATTCAAGTTGCATGTGTTATCCTTTTGTTTTGAAGCCACCAGCATGTGCTTAGCAGGGTCAGAGGTATCTAGGGGTCAGGCTGTGGGCTGGGTTCAATGTCACATTGCCTTCAAGGTGCCTTCACAAACAGCCAAAGAATGAAGTCTTCTCGTTTAAACACGATTGCTTTCCTTTCCAGCCCACACAGGGCTCTCTGACTCCAGTTCAGCCTTCCTCTTTTGTGAATGCCAGTGAGTTACTCTGGTGATATGTAAAATCTGCTCCTAGTGTGCAGCTGCAAAACACATTCAGGACAGGAATCCGTTCAGCTCAGGGTGGCAGTGTACAATCCTAAAGGTCGTGCTCATGTCATCTGCCGGCTCATACATAATCAACAAGTTGACTAATGTTTAGACACAATGTTTGTAATGTCAGTTACGGAACCCAAAGTAATAGAAAAGGTGGACTGTCAGTTTGGTGGAAGCACTAGGTACCTCTCGCCATTGCTGTCACAGTTAATAGGGCCCCCACATAAACTCATGTGTGAAGCAGGCATGGAAATAAGTCTCCTATTGCATGGCAGTTTCACCCATGCAATGCGAATGTGTGTCTTATTAAACACATAGTAAAATCAGGAATTGATCAAAGTTCTATGCAATGGGAGTCTTATTTCCATCCCTGATTAGGCTCAGATGAGACACCATTAACACAGGACTTGAACTAGAAAGTTGTGGTAGGATAAATGTGAGAAAAAGAGCAACTGCAAAGGGGATTGGTTATTATTACTCATGCACTGCAGGCTACATGCAAATGAGCTTGCTGCTAGATAGATGTACAGTAGGCAATGCATGCGGTTTTATGCTGCTTCCTGTTACGTGAAAGGAACTCGGACTCAATATGTGGGGGGCCCTCGCACATTAAACTTCTAACATGTAATACTACAAATATTACTAAGAACTTCATTCCTACAATGACTGGTGCAAAGATATTTTAAAGCAGGTAGGAACATGTGTTCTAAACCATTATTTTTTTACACCCCGGGGAATTACGCAATTACGCTGCCGCGTAATTTTATGCATAAATCTTATCACCACGCATATGCACGTAATATTAAATAATATCACCGTTAACAGAGAAGGATAGAGAGAAATGTTGGATCACACTGAGGATAAAGGGAACATTGATCGATTTTGCCAGAAAATGTCCCACAATAAAGTTCCCATGTTGCAAATGTATCGGAAAAAGAGAGTAAAAGATGTTCTTTGCGTTGCTTTGTACAATGTGAAGGTGGCACCCGATGCGATCCAGAGCGTTCTTCCGCCAGGGGAAATTGACATCGACTTATTTTGGTCATCGACAGCTGACCATCTTCCTAATTTGAAAACATTAGCTTTCAGATACATGAAAGCAGTAACAAGCAGTACAGCTGATGCCGAGTGCAGCAACTCGCTGTATAATCGTGTCCTGTCCGATCGGAGGCGTTCTCTTTCGGAAGACAAACTGAAAGAGCTGGTGCTCCTTTATTTCAATCTTGGAATTTAGAAATACTATGTCAAAAAATAATCAATTATTTTCTACATAGTTGTGGGTTTTTTTTTTTTTTTTTGCTTATGCTAGTATTTTGATATCCAGTATGAAAGAAGAACCCAATACAACTGCACAATACTTTTGTTACTTTGTACATACTTGTACAGAGATACCACATAATTTTGCATGATTTAGATTGTTTCTGTGCATAATTCCCTGGGGTATAATTTGTGGCAGGTTTCACAGACCCTGATTAGCCCTAATCTCACTACTGTTCCAGCTGCACTGGTAGTTAATACTGTTTCAGTGCTGAGTAGACTGGCACACCATTTAAATGTTGTTGGACCTGCGGCAAGCGGTGAATACAGAACGGTTTAAAGAACAGACATGATACTGAAGCTCAACAAAAAGACATAACTGGGTGGGGAACGAATATGCAAACTTATAACAAAAGAATAACAATCTTCAGCATGAGTGTGGCCTCCATGACCTATTCTCTACTTAACTGCTATGCAGACTACGCCATCTATAGTTTAACGAGGAATAGAACCTCACATAACATTATCTAACAGCAATATTTGGGTACCCCACATGGAGCCCCTCTCAATTAAATGAAAAGACAAAATAATGGAAATTGGTTGTGCTCTTTTCAACAAAATCTTTATTATAAACACTAAAATCAACAATTGCTGCAGTGCAATAAAACAAACACAATCCTAACCATATATCTTGCACAAAAGAATAATTGCTTATTTATTGTCCCTAGCGACACCTAGAGGAGAGATAGAGAAACGTCCATCCAATTAATAAATATTTGGCTGCTCCACCCACCAAAACCCAGAAGGGCAGTCAAACACCACCTGTGATAAAATAAACAAAGAGAAACCACATGTGAATTATTAAAGTAAATATATTAAAAGTATAACTATAAACAAAATCACCACACCAAATGTAATAGTGCACAATTCAAAAAGAAAACACAACCCAGCACCCAACTTGACTAAGCGTTCAATGCTCTGTAGAGCAGAGCAGCTACAATAGCGACGCTCTCCCTCGCAGCTCCTATAGACACACACACTAAAAGCTAGCTAAACGCTGCACGATACTATTAAAACTGTAAAGACAAATAAAAACATCCGTATACACAAACTAAAACAAAAGGGACAATAACAACAAAAACAATGTGCAAGATATAAACACAGGGAAAGACAACTACCAGAAACAGTGGCTGGCGGCGTTCCACTTCCTACAATAACAAAAGAAACCTGGTTACGCCGCACCACCACAACAACTCTAACACAGCAATTGCATTGAAAACACAGTTTACATTACCTCGGGAGAGTCCGGAATACTGACGTCCAAAAGTATATCCGCCGACTCGCCCTACAATATACCAATAAACAATACCATAAAAAAACAGAATACCAAAAGAGTACTGCACGTAAAGATTAATAGGGAGCAAAACAATAGTGCAACCGGCTTACCTCGTCTCAGGGGGAACCACGGGAACACAGAAACACCAAAACACAGCTACACATCAACTACCTGGCGCTCTTGCACCCTTATGGTGCCGGTATTTATAATGCCAGCAATTCACACTTCCTGGTTCCCACCTGTTACATGAGTGACAGACGAGGGTCATGAATTATTCACAAACAGCATATCTGTGGGACACAAGCTGTGCTGTAAAGTGTGTGCTCACTGCTTTGAGTGAACGGGCAGGTCCCGTTTCCCGGCAGGTTGCGTGAGAAAGTTCAGCAGGGTGTGTCGTCGTGCCAGGAGTGCTAGTTTTCACAAGGCTGTTGACAGAACGCTTTCGATACTTTAGAATGTCTTTTATTTGGGAGAGAGTAATGACCTGAAAGCTACCACGCTGAGGAACTTTTTTTTTTCTTTTTTTAACCCTCATTCCATTCAATTCACATGAAATATGACCTTTCAACTGTGCCAGCCTCACCTTAAATGACATTTGAACTTTTTAATTAACGAAGTGTACTGAGATTTTAATGCTGGGGATGAACTGAAATACTGCATTTAATTCTCAGCATAAGAGAATGTGATACCTACAAAGCAACGGTAACACATCACAGGGCTGCACTGTCAGCAGCAGTTAACCATTGTTGCAAGTGTGAACTGCATCACCTACAATGTTAGGATCATAATTTAGATATTTTTATTTACAAAGAAACTACAAAATGATATTGCAAGTCTACCAGAAGCCATTATAATAGTACAGTATTTCATGTTAGATGTTGAAATGTCACATATTACAGTTTTTTTGTCAGTTTTTCGTGAAGTATATGGAAAACTACAAAGCAGTATGTAATTCAATATGTTAACGTAACATCATTGGGCAGGTTTCAATCGACTTTATGAAGCAGTATTTGTTAATTCTATAGGGCGAGGCAAAACTGTTGACCTAGCTGTACATTGTGCAGATTATATACAGTGTTGTGCATTAATATACTGGCATTGTATGACATACTAGCCATATTGGGCCTTTTACATTATAGTACAGTGTGATGTTGTACATGCAACATCCCACTAAAAATGCTGTCTGGGTACAACATCCTGGTTTATCTGTGAGATCAATGAATTGTTTCCTCATTGTAGCATTATGCTATAAATGGGTATAGGACAACCACAAGGTCGCTATGTAGTGTGCCTTTAAGGCAGGTTTTATTGAGCACTCAGTTGAGGCTGGATGGAACTTGATGAGTAAGAGCTGGTTGATAATTGACTGACACTGGGGGTAGCTGTGGGAACTTTGCTTTAGGGAGTGGAGGGGCTGGTCTGAATGGAGAAGCTTTACAATGCTTTTGTTTCTTTTAAAGGAGTGAAGTTCAGGAATGGTAGCCTTTCTTTCAGCTACCCGAGAGAGAACTTGTCATGTATTTTCTTTTTGAGAAGGGGAATTCTGTTTTGACTGGCACTGCATTGCCACTTGAGAATGAGATCACCTAGCTGAGAGCTACCCAAGCCTTGTTCTGAGTTCTGTAATTGACGGAGAGACACTCCTTGGTGTGACCTGCAGTGAATGAAGCAGCATAATCCTTCCAGCCTAGTTTGGTGTGAATCATGCTTTGGCTCATGTAAGTTACATTTGATAATGTAGTAGCCATGGTGTGCTGCTTTCGCTGAAGTACTTGGTCCATCTGCACAGGAGTTGTGCATTAAGGTTTGGGTTAAATCGGCAATGTGCAAATTACTTGACCTTAGCTCACTTTGAAAAAGAAAAATCCCTTCCCTATTTATTTATTTTTCGAATCATGTTGTATAAACTCACTCCTCAGTTTTCAATATTGATCAGCTTATTGTGTTCTCCTTTTACATTTTTACATACATGAACAACAAGCAATTCTTAGTTGCTGTTGCTGTAGCTCACAATCTGCTAATTTCCAAATAAGTTTCAACAAGAAAGTTAATGAAGTGTGGAGTATCCTGCTGTGACACCTGAAGAACTTCAATGACTAGGCAGGTTATAAGCTTGATTTACTGTATACTGTAATTATAAACAAATTCAGCATTTTGGAGAAATAACAAGCAGTGGACATGTACGCTCTGCAATATTTATTATATGTAAAAGACTGATTTTAAAAAATGGATCTGCATGCCTGTGGTGTATTAAACACATTTAATAATAGCAAGGCACTTGATTGTTTCCTATGTTTTGTACAAATCCACATTAAGCTGATAGAATGCTGCTCTAATGTTTACTGGATATAGAATGTATGATAGTTAACTGTATGTCTACAGAACAGAGCATGTTTGCAGACCAACTCAAATACAGTCGTTTTCAAAAGGGGTTTTCAGCATTGGTTTGTTAGGGAAATTCTATCAACAGGCAGGGGAAGGGGTGTTTTCTAAACTGATTTATAGGAGTACATACAGCTGCTGCTTCATTTCTACTTTTAAGAATCCTACCTCAATTACTGTAATATTGAAATGCACAATTTAAACACAACAACAAACACAAATTAGACACAGATTGATAAAAACAATAAAGCAAAGGATATAGGAGAGGAGATTTGTTCATACTCGGCTCAGCGTACTGTGGTGCAAAATTTGAAGTATACAGTGTGGAATGTTTGATAAAATAACAAGATCACGTTTCATAATCGTGTCAAACTAAATGAAAATGATTTCTGCCCTGGGATAGTTGAACCCTGATGATGTACATTGTGCCCCTCAGCACCCAGCAATGCTGGTCTTTACCTGCCAGGGCTTATTAAAAGAGATTGTATCTCCATGCAGTGCTGTGTGCAGAGGACTGCAAGGGTGAAGGGCTGTTGAGACAACTGCTTCTAGATATGCCAAACAAAGGAAAGGATGTTTGTTCCGCAACAGAGATACGCAATAATAACCGCTATGATGAGAGTCACTGGAAGGTCGATTAGACTTGTAGTTTTTAGGTACAGTATTTGAGAATATTTCTATTTTTTGTTTTATAAATATTTTTGTAAGGATTCTGAAGATATATTTTGTACAACAGTAAACCTTTAATGGTCTTGGGTTGCTTTCATAGTTTTTGTAACCATATGATATACATATACATATAGATAGTAATAATACATACTAAATCATCTACTGTATGTACTGTCCTGTGTAGTGGCTTGTGGTCTGTGTAGACTTTGTGTGTTTGTATCCTTACAGCTGTTTCTAACTCATGCTTCCCTTGGTATAGCACAGCCTTCAGTACGTGCACTTTTGCGTTTACAAGTTCATTCAGTTTCAATTAGTTGCATGAGTATATTGTGTTGCATATAGTAATTAAAACTAATTAGTTTTCAAGCGATAATGAAAGCAGAGTTACTGACTTGGAGAATCTTGGTGCTTTCAGCTTCATTCATGTTTAAACATCATCTCCTGGTCCCCTGAGAAATCAGCGGAGTTATACATTTTTATCTGGTTGGTTTGACAAATATGAAGCTATTTCACCATCTAGTGGTCATTGAAACACATTACAGTTCCAGAGTTTATAATAACATGATTAGACTACACCAGTGTATTTAGGGCAACATATGCTATAGAGCAGTGGTTTTCAAACTTTTTAGGCCCCGTACCCTTTCCAAATATCTAGTCTACCGCGTACCCCCATCTGAGATCATAATATGCCTATGAAAACAGGAAAAGATATGGTCTTTTCTAATTACTAGATTCAGCACTGTAAATGGAAAAGTGCTGTTAAAAACGAACACAATAAAAGACAATTAGTTAACCACAGTGCAAATGCACCAACTAAAAATGCTATGTAAAATTATTTCAAAATTCAGACTCCAGTAAGTATGCTGAAAAAGTCCAAATTAAGAGTCCAAAAACAGGTTATGCTTCTGAAAAACAAAACTAAGGTTCAAATTTAAAACAATCAAAAAGCAATTCTCAACAAAAGACATTACTTCCAACAAATGCAGAAGTGTAGAGAGAAAGCAGTTTTTTTTTAAGTTACAAATGTAGGCTTTTTTTTTTCTTTTTAACTCAAATGTTATCGTTGAACACTTGAGCAGGGACCATGTAAAATGCTGTGTGTCTTGTGCGGTATCGAATCCAGCCAGAATAAGCACATTGTTTTGAAGTTAATATTATCAAAAGCTAATTTTAAAGTTTCTGATCTTTATATAGGGTGGGGCCTCCCAAACTCACCCCTGAAGATCTACCTAATTATTTAAACACCTGATTCTAATTATCCCTTAATTGAGCTGATAAAACCAGGGGTTCACTTAATTTTTCACATACCCTGAATCTTAATTACTCATTGTTTGTCTAATTTATACATAATTTTGTTTCTAAAGACATGGAATTGGTTAATATAAACCCTATTGGATATTTAAGAAAAGGCTAGCATAGTAAAACTATGGAATTTCCTTAATTATCATTGGGGATCACAAACTTCACAAACCTTTTCTCTGCACTTTAGCTGCCATGCTGAAGATATAGCTTTTGAGATGGGTTGGGCATCCACAGGTGTTGTGTGGTCTGTGCTGCAGGCATTATGGGTCCTCATCAACATTTTCATATTAAATTGCATTTCATTTCATTAAAGTGTTTTACACTGTTGAATAATTTAGATTTTACATTCTGTGTATTAAGACATACACTTCTTGACATGGAGGAACTCCAAACTAGTATAAGAGAACAGCCCTGTTTTTAATCAAACCGCTGCCGTTACTTCAGGAGGTTTTTGTACCTTTGTCCGCTAGTTGCTGTTGGTTCATTTTCTCATTAACAATGTGGATGTGCAGTAAACCCAAAGACCAGATAGAAAATAACCATGATTGATGTGTGAGAGCTTCAGAAGAAAACTGAGAGAATCCATACAGTCTCTGCAGCATCAAATTGTCCCAGATTATCTGCCATTTGGTATTTGCACTCTCTCCGTTGAATTTCCCAGACCCCATCAATCACCAGAGAGCATTCTTCAAAGCGGAACGGTTCTCATCAGCAGTTTGATTCATCACAATCTATTCGGTGCTGACATATACATAACTTCCCAGGCTCTGCCAACACAGTGCCAGGTCACAGTGCCAGCGCTCGTCTTGGGTGAAGACGATACAGCTCTCCAGTGGCACAGGTGGTACCTATTGGCTTATGTATTCAAATTAACACAGCGTGAAAAATGAACACCTTATCTGTACCACATGTAGCTACCTTCATCACATTCGTTTCTAAAAATAGTGAATGGCATTAAAGTTTTATACAAGGAGCATCTGTTTCTGTGTCAGTGTTCATGGGCTGTGATTATTGTACAATAGACTGTCAATGACTCAGTGAACCAGCAGAAGGAATGAAGAATGACCTGCTGAAAGTGAAATATAAGGGGCGAGTGGCTTGATTTAGCAAAGCCTTTTAGCAGGGTTTTGTTACTGTGTGCATCGTCTACTTGTGGACAGTATAAGCAAGTCAGAATAAAAACAGGACGTCTGCTTGACCCAGCTTTGAAAACCAATCATCCCATGTCTTTGAAGTGCCAGATAAAATTGTATATTGCCTTCGGCTCTTGTGTTTGACACTCCTGCAGTAGGTAATTTCCAGCACCCAAGAAAGTGGTCTGGTGCTTGGGACTTCTCTGCTAAGTAGGGCTTTAGTCACATGATAGAACAGGTCTCCACATTGCATTTACATGGTTGGGCAGCTCTGGAAACATCAATGAAAATGAAAGGACTGTCAGTTTGTGTTGCATAGATTAATTTTATTAATTAATATTATGAATGAGTCATTTAGCAGACGCTTTTATCCAAAACGACTTACAGAGACTAGGGGGTGAACAATGCATCACTGCTGCCGCCGAGTCACTTGCAATAGGACCGAGGTAGAGCCGTACCAGTCTCTTTATGTCTCATCCGAAGGACGGTGCACATGGAGGTTAAGTGACTTGCTCAGGGTCACACACAGTGAATAAGTGGCAGAGCTGGGATTGAACCGGCAACCTCCTGGTATCCAGTCCTTTTCTTTAATCACTGGACTACCTAGCACATAAGAAAGTTTACAAACGAGAGGAGGCCATTCAGACCATCTTGCTCGTTTGGTTGTTAGTAGCTTATTGATCCCAGAATCTCATCAAGCAGCTTCTTGAAGGATCCCAGGGTGTCAGCATCAACAACATTACTGGGGAGTTGGTTCCAGACTCCTACAATTCTCTGTGTAAAAAAGTGCCTCGTATTTTCTGTTCTGAATGCCCCTTTATCTAATTTCCATTTGTGACCCCTGGTCCTTCTTTCTTTTTTCAGGGCAAAAAAGTCCCCTGGGTCGCCATTGTCTATACCTTTTAGGGTTTTGAATGTTTGAATCAGATCACCGCGTAGTCTTTTTTGTTCAAGACTGAATAGATTCAATTCTTTTAGCCTGTCTGCATACGGCATGTCTTTTAAACCCGGGATAATTCTGGTTGCTCTTCCTTGCACTCTTTCTAGAGCAGCAATATCCTTTTTGTAACGAGGTGACCAGAACTGAACACAATATTCTAGGTGAGGTCTTACTAATGCATTGTAAAGTTTTAACATTACTTCCCTTGATTTAAATTCAACACTTCTCACAATATATCCAAGCATCTTGTTGGCCTTTTTTATAGCTTCCCCACATTGTCTAGATGAAGACATTTCTGAGTCAACATAAACTCCTAGTTCTATTTCATAGTTCCCGCCTTCAATTTCAGTATCTCCCATATGATATTTATAATGCACATTTTTATTGCCTGCATGCAATACTTTACACTTTTCTCTATTAAATGTCATTTGCCATGTGTCTGCCCAGTTCTGAATGCTGTCTAGATCATTTTGAATGACCTTTGCTGCTGCAACAATGTTTGCCACTCCTATTTTTGTGTCGTCTGCAAATTTAACGAGTTTGCTTACTATACCAGAATCTCTCTCTCTCTCTCTCTCTCTCTCTCTCTCTCTCTCTCTCTCTCTCTCTCTCTCTCTCTCTCTCTCTCTCTCTCTCTATATATATATATATATATATATATATATATATATATATATATATATATATATATAGTGACAGGGCAGGGGCCCTGCAAGTGTACGTATGTGTGTTTTGTGGCAGGGACAGGGTTAAAAGCCTCCCTGCCAGCCTAAAGTGTTTAATTAGTAATTGTTAATTGTTTTATTGTTTTGGCAGTTTGCCTCATTATTGTTAAATTAGAGCCAGCTGCCTATACCTGTTTCTCTGGGGCATATACACCCCAGAGTTAGTTCATTCAGGGCTGCTACTGTGTGAAGAGCCCGATTGTGCATCGTATTCTGTGTGAAAAGGTACTGTGTGAACCTTTGGTTTGTAAAACAGTGTTTTTTGGGGTTGTATGCCAGGTAAACAGCTTAGCTGTACCGCATGTTAGTCTGGGAGCCTGCATAAAGTTGTAGTAAGTGCTCGCATGAGCTAGGTGTTTATTTGGTTTTGTTTTATTTTGTTGTTTTAAAATAAAAGTGCTCAAATAAAGTGCTGAAAAATCAAGGTTCAGTTTCTGGGTCATGTTTTTATAGGGGCATGAACACGAACTAAGGCCATTTTGGTCTCTGTGTGTGTGTGTGTGTGTGTGTGTGTGTGTGTGTGTATATATATATATATATGTGTGTGTATATATATATATATATATATATATATATATATATATATATATATATATATATATGTATATGTGTGTGTGTGTGTATATCAGGGCTTGAATTTCAGAGTGGGATTGCAGGAATTGCACATTTTCCAAGTTGCTCCCAAATATCTGCAACTTTCAGCGTGGGAAAATCCCGCAGAGATATTTTCAGACACCAAGCAACTGTATTTTTCAGCCAGTTTAGAATGCCTGAAACACTACAACAGTCTATAAGGAAGTGGGTGTCAGTGACGAAAGCACTGTGAGCCGCATTCTGAGTAGTTCTGGTTAAAATAAATAAATAAATTAATTAAATTAAATAAATTAATAAATAAATAAAAGTAGTGCTGGATATTTAAAGTGCCGCGAGACTTTATTCTCTTGTACGTGAACCTCGGCCACAATCGTTAAGGATTGTAGAAACTCAGTACACTGCAGTAAGTAAACAGTTTTGAAAAAAAGACGATATTAAGTCTATCTAGGTGTTGTTTTGCAAGCGGTGACTTTCCCTTTAACTCTTAAAACGCAGCCGAGGGTTACGCACATATTACTCAGGCACCGTAAAAGCCACCTACCTGGCTTGTTTAAAAGTACAGATTCGGGGCTTTCCAAAGACACAGTGTGTGTATGCGGTACTCCTAGCCAGAACTACGATCACCTGAAGTTAAGCCTCTCATCATGTGACAGAGTTCACAGCTTAGGTTTCGTTTTGAGTGTACTGTAAATTAGCAGCGGTACTAAAACCAATACTGTGTTGAATATGCTGGGCCTGTTTCGTATAAACTTTAAACTAACAGGTAATTTATTGAATTCAGTGCTATTTTATTTTAGTTTCATTTAGTTAGCTGAATATGCCATAATTAAAACTTGACTTAGGCTATAGCTGTAAATGTACTGCCATGGTACAGATTTAAACTAATAGAACACATTGTTTAAAAGAAAAAACAACTTCCTTGCGACTCAGATCATAAGATAAACTCATAGTACTGCTGTAAAAGGAAAGCCTCGAAGAGCAAATCTTTCAAATTGTAGTCTTTTTTTCCATCCTTCTGAGCCAGTGGTTTCCAAACCTTTTTTTTCTGCGCCCCTTCAGAGATTTTTTTTGGTGCCCCCCCCTAATAAACACTAAAATAAAATTATAATATATATTTAAGATGGATACACCTTATTACAATCACTATTCGTAATTGTGTTAACACCAATACAAAGAATAATTCTCGTTCTTCATTCCACTTTTAAATGATAAATTAAGGACATGGAGGATTTAAAAGCATCTGCTAAGAAATAAAAGCCCATTTCATTGTTTCACAGCAAAACCCTGTAAATGAAACAGATTTTACTATTACGGTGTTGTTATTACAGTATACCTGTGACTAGCATTTAAATAATGTTAATGCAATTACGAATGGTCATTGTAATGTTTGTCCAGCTTTTTTTTATTATAACTTGATTATAGAGTGTATTAAAGATGTGTTTAATAAACTGCTGCACCCTCGTTTGCTCGTTTTCTACATTCTGTATGCAGCAAATCCTAAAAGCTAAGCCCCCCCTCCCCTATTTATAAACTGAAGCTATTTATATCTAAATCTAGATTTTTATTTTATTTTATTTCTGAACAAAATGTATCTGATATTAAAACCCGCCATCGCTATACATTCAAATGAAGGAGGGCTGGGCGAGGTACAGTAGGTCTGAAATGACACAAGTTCTGGGGGTTGGTCACATTAAATGTGATCTCTGCCTGGATAGTTCATAGTCAATCATCCCGGAGACTCACTGAGTCTGCCAATTACCGTGGAGCTTTTACAATCGCCAGGAAGTCAGAAACAATGATTTTCCAGTCAGGTCTTGGTGCCCCCATAATAACCTCTGAAAAACACTGTTCTGAGCTGTGGCAATATGTTGGGTATCTCTCCCTGTAACCAGTTTGCCACTGTTTTTTGAAGTACTCTCCGCCATCTTTCTAGATTTCTTTCTGCTTTTTGCTACAGCACGTGGGTAGACTAGATTAATCGATCAGTGATGTTTTTTAATCGATCAACACCCACAGGCATGATTTAATCTTTAATCGATTAAAACCCCCAAGATAGATAGATAGATAGATAGATATATCTATATCTATATCTAGCCTGTATGTAAGAGGGTATTTTTTTTCTTATGTTCTTATCCAGAGGACACAGTTAAATTAAGTAGATGTAGACTTAGGACAGAGGGAAGGAGACACTTCTTCACATAGAGAGTGGTGAGGGGATGAATCACTTAAGATCCACATTGATAAAGTTTTGAGATCAATAACCTATTAAGAACTGGACCAGCGTAGGTGGGCAGAATTGGCTCCTCTCACTTTGTACATTTTCTTTTCAAAGTTTCACAACATTTTATTTAGATACTAACTGTTTTTTCTGTTGCAGAGATACATACCCCATATTTCATTTTCTGTATGAAAAAATACATATTTTGCTGTATATTAGTGGCAAAAACACTTGTGTAATATACTAAAAGTTGTCATTGCTATTAAGTTCTGAATACATTTTGTATAAAGGTTAATGAGGATATAACAATGTTAGTTCGGGTTTGAGTAATAAACTGTGTAGTCTAATGACTTGTGCCGGTTACTTTTGTTACAGACACCAATGGACAGCCTGTATGCGACCAGTGCCAGCTTCAGTACAAAGGACCTCACTGTGACAAGTGCAAGGATGGGTATTACAGCTCCGACAGCATCTGCATACTGTGTGAGTGCAATGGGAATGTGGACCCCAGGACATCACCACGCGTCTGCGACCCTGACACAGGCCAGTGCCTGAACTGTTTCAATAACACTGCTGGCGAGCACTGTGAGAAATGCGCGGAGGGATACGTCGGAGAGGACTGCAGTGAACTCTGTAAGGGTGGTTGTTTTCTGTTGAAATATTCAACAAGGATAATAATAGTGTTATCCTTGTATTATCCTAATAATAGTATGTATTTTGTTTGGATAAAGAACCATAACGGGTGTAACTGAATTATTTATGTTCCATTGTTGAATTTTGCTGAAAATGTCGCTTCATTTAAGAGTTAAAGGAAAACATGAAACCGATTTATGTATAGAAAGTGATTATAGCGTTGCCTGTGTCCTTGGCAGAGGACATTCATGGTATCTTGTTTATTCAAGTTCTTACAATTGGAGGGCCTTTAACCTGGCAGATAAAGGCATGCAGGGGTTGCACGGTTTGGGACTGAACCCTATAAGAAAATAGTGAACCAGGTTGTATTTCTAGTTGGGGTCGTGTATTTGTTGGTGCTGGAAACCCAGCACACCGTCGCTACATTGTTGTCAGAAGTGGAGGCGAGGCAAGTACTCCGGCATGCAATTGGAAGCTGGTAGGGGAGAGTGTAGAAAAACAAAACTTGACTCGCCCAAATAATTAGTATAGGCAAAACTAGATTGGCCCTGCATCAATGTTGAAGCTTTGGACGAAACTACACTGGCCCAAATGAATGGCATGGGCAAACCAGATTCACCCAGCATCGATTTTGAAGAGTTGGACAAAACTAGACTCGCCTGGGCTAGTCCCGAAATTCAGTGAAAACCTGTTGAAAAAACGGGTTTCACCCAGTCATCTTTTTCAAGTTCTGGGCCAATCTAGATTTGCCCAATTGGCCGCAGAGAGTGCCGAAAAAAGTGGTAACTTTGGGATTCGCCCAGAAGCCCTTGACGAAAACTAGATTGGCCCAGGCAAAACTAGACTGACCAGACCACCAGGTCTGGTCAGTCTAGGCAGTGGTACATTTAAGATCATGTGGTTGGTGAGTTGAACAGTTTGTAATGGGGCTCTGTTTCACCTGTTCCTTCATTCTGCTTGTATAAATAACTGATGCCCAGTTCATAGTATACTAAGCAAAATGTAATTTAAGTGAACACTACAGTGGGAACAATACTGCAGTCTATTATATACAGCAGAACAGAAATAATAGGACAAGGGAACAATTCTGATGATCACAGTTGCAGCAATAATGGTTCCCACCCTGTTGTATTACACCTCCCTTTCTACGTATACATCATTTATAACATTATGCCTTTAGGGATGTTTTAAAAGCCGATACAAGAATTGAGGTGTCCTAATTAAAGGTGTATAAATAAATAATTTGAAAATTATTTTGCGTGAAATTTGGATCGAGAAAGGAAAATTGTAAATGGTTTTTATTCACAATAAGAATAAATGCAATTGAGAGGAATGATAAGTTATCAGCGAGAACTGCCAGACTCTCTGTACAGCAAGGATAGTTTGCGTGTTTTCAGGGTATCAGCCAAAAGCACCATTTCACTTTTAATTTGTAGTTCCCAACACTCGTAGGTGAAATATAGAAAAAGAAGTCAATACCTGTCATACAGTAGAGAAATAAGTCGCCGAAGTAAGGTAAAAATGTCCTTCTTTTTTTGCAGATTTTTGCCTACCCCAGGCACTTTTGTCCACACACTGAGTTTGATGACAATGACAATTAACTTGATTTGTCAACATGGAAATATGCTAGGGAACACATTTATTTTGACGTCTGTATCATTTATATTAAACGATTTATTGATATTTTAAAATGGACTAATCGTGCTAAAATAAAATAAAACATTTTGAATACCCCAGGTAGTTTCATCCACGCATATGTATATTACAGGATATCTGAGTTTAATAACAATGAACTTGTTTTGTCAACATGGAAATATACTAGGAAAGGCACTTATTGTGATGTCTATGTAATTTATATTAAAAATATTTATTTCTGTTTTAAAATGGAACATTTTATAATATAAATATAAAAAAGGTCTAGCATGCGTGGGATTTGAAACTATAACCTTCAGCTACATGATTAGTTGAGAAAACAAGGAGTATTTTGAAAGATGAAGTCAACCAACTGAGAATTCGTGGGACTTATATTTTTGAGATTTTTTTGGAGATTTTTTTGAGTCATCTCATGATTCTGATCTTTATCTTTGAAAAAAGTATTTTTTTATTTTATTATTATTATTTGTTTATTTAGCGGACGCCTTTATCCAAGGCGACTTACAGAGACTGTGTGAACTATGCATCAGCTGCAGAATCACTTGCAACAACGTCTCACCCAAAAGACGGAGCACAAGGAGGTGACTTGCTTAGGGTCACACAGTGATTGGCGTAAGGAAGTACGGTTTCCTCTCGATACTGGTTGATGAGAGTGACAACATTTGTGGTCCCCACTGGACAAAAAGGAATGCTAATTTCTGAGAATTAGCTATGCTGAAGGATAGCCTATATATTTGATAATATATAGTAAAAATAAATAAATACATTAATAAATTTTGAAATAAATGAATACATAAATCAATACATAGACATTTATTTATTTTTTTATCTATCTGGATATTTATGTATTTATTTTTTCACTATCAGATATAAACACTGCCATATAATACTGTATGAAACGGAAATAAATACTCAATAGATCTTGTTCAATTGTATATTTGTGAAGATTTTTGTACATAATGGTCTTCATGCTTTCATATATTTTTACTTTCAAATTTAAAAATATATTGTAATGACCCAGACAATTGCTTTGTTGCAGGACTTGTTGTCTGTTCAGTTTGTCTCGTCTGTCTTTTAAGTTACATGTATTTTAAGGGGAACAGGTCACGTTGTCACTTAGCATGGGAAGGGGGAGTGAGTGAGTGAATGAGTGGGGAGAATGTGTTTTGCTGAACTTGAATGAGAAACTGCGGGTGCGACTCAGCGAGCGTGTGAGCTGTGACCGGAGAGAATATGCAGTGAAAGTGCCAAGATTAAAATGTAGGGTTATTATTTTGGTGCTGTGAATTCCGGCCCCTGACAGGAATTCTCTGTAGTTTCAAATAAAAAAAAAAACATTTTCAGAATTCAGCACCATCTCCCTGAGTACTACTTCCTAAACATGAAAATGTTACAATATACTAAATGAACGGATCAAGCTCATTATGATAGTTTGCAAAATCAGATGAAAGCTTTCAATACAATCAGGATAATACATAATCACTATTTACAAAATCTTGTTTGTCTCATTACTTGTTAAAAACTGTAACTTTACTGTTATACTACTTTCAAATGTTGTAAAATGGAAGGACAAACTCTGTGGCGTGAAAGCGAGGGCACCTGCATTGCAAGCTGCATTGGAAGCATGTCTTGGGTTCAATGAAAGCGAGGGTGTCTGCATTGCAAGGTGCATTGGAAGCATGTCTTGGGTTCAGTGAAAGCGAGGGTGTCTGCATTGCAAGCTGCATTGGAAGCATGTCTTGGGTTCAGTGAAAGCGAGGGCGTCTTCATTGCAAGCTGCATTGGAAGCATGTCTTGGGTTCAATTCCCACACAGGGTTTATATTGCAAACTTAATTTTTTTTTTTTTTGTATTTTATTTATGTGTAACAAACACATTTTTAATGTGTCAAAAACTGTAGTTGATATGAATGGAACATTCATTGAACATACATACTTTTGGACACATAACTTTAACGTGCATATATATATATATATATATATATATATATATATATATATATATATATATATATATATATATATAGGCAGGATTTGAGCCCTAACTAGTCATACTTTCACTCCAACTACATAACCGCTACACTACACAGATTCCCATCTTAACCCTTTCAACAGACTAGGCTACTATTTACATTTTACCCTGTCCAAACGGCAATACATTGCCTCAATATAGGCTGAACAATTTTGCTATTCCCGTAATATGTGTGTGTGTGTGTGTGTGTGTGTGTGTGAGAGTGTGTGTTATTATCCATTAAGTGAAAAAAGAAGTGATATCTGAAACAAAAACACATAGGATATGTGAAAAAACACCAAGTTATCAAAAGTGCCCAACCATTTAATGTGGAGATATCAAAAACACAAGCCAAGTTTCACGAAACCATTGCGGCAGCCTTGCCCAGCACAAAGCAAACAGGCAAAACTGTAAAACCAATGGGTGCCAAGTTAGAAGAAACAATTGGGGCAACCTTGACCCCCACCGCTTTTACAGTTGTGCCTGTTTGCATGGTGCTGGCCGAGGCTGCCCCAGTTGTGTATTCTAACTTAGCTTGCGTTTTTTTTTTATACAAGTTAGAAGAAACAATTGGAGCAACCCTGGCCCCAGTTGGTTTTACACTTTTGATAACTTGGCGTTTTTCACATTTCCAATGTGTTTAGATTCAAATAGGCAGTTGTTGCTCGCATTGTTCTCCCTGCAGCTGTTCGGAGCAAATTGTACAAGACAAAATCTACAAATTGCAGATGGTAATCTTAACTGATCAAGCCGCACAGGGAGTTACTGAAAAGGGAGTTACTGACAAAATCATTAACACTGGAAAACGTATATTCTTGTGTATTTAAAAAGAATGGCACTTTTACTAAGTGTGTAGGACAATCATATTTTATTTGAATTATGCAGTTAATTATTCCACTATTCCACCCAATTCTCATTGAATGAAATGTTATTTTCTCTTTTGAAAACAATGTATACTTAAAGGCTTATGTTTCAATGACATACTGAAGAAGGCACTAGCCGTAATGTTTGTCTACTTGACTTTCTTGTAAGTTTTGCCAGTGACATACTGTCAAATTTTAAAGACAAGAGAAAGTAAATGTCCTTGTTTCTATTACTAATCTGTTCAATCACATACACAGTAACGTTTTAAAAAAATACAGTAAGTAATTTGTAAGGTATTTGTAGTGGAGTCTGGTTGTATCAATCTATTGATTTACTTGTCAAGTTAAAATGACTACATGGTTATGGCTCATTCCATCTAGAACATTGCACTGTACAAACCATCCTATTATATTATATATTTAAGGTTATGATTTAGATTCATGGGTAGATGATCCTGGAATTGGGAAGCATTTATCTCTGGACAAAGCAACTAGTATTTGAATAAACCAGCTCTCCATTCAGGAAGAGCAGCGTAAGGTGGAGTAGTAGTGTTGCCATGTGTTCATGGTTTCTTGATAGACGAGCTTCAGCATTGGTCCTCAACCATCTGTTGTTATGACCAAGATTGCCAGTTTAGTCCCTTTGATTGGTAAGTGAGTTGCAGTGATGAGGCGACATTGAATTGAGTCAAAAAATGAATACAACTTTACAGGGGTAAAGAGCAATAGGAGTAAATATATAATTTACTCCTTTTGTAAAATTATTATTTTTGGGGTTTTGTACTAAAAGAAAATTGCCTAGTTTGTGTTGGGCCTAATTGACTGGAATAAAAAATAAGACACACTATAAAACAGGAAATGACATTATTTTGTATTTTCTCTTCTAGTAATTCCAACCACTGTTCCTCCGACAACACAAACCCCCACAACACTGTCAACCACCACCATGTCAACCGTGACGACTACCAACCTCACCATGCTGCTGACCACCCCCACCACCCATGCCGTCCTGCCCACTCTGCCCAGTGCCAGTGAGAACATCACCACAACCGCCACTGTCAGTGAGGTGTCCTGGACCCAGTTCAACATCATCATCCTGGCGGTCATCATTGTGCTGGTGGTAGTGCTCATGGGCTTTGTGGGGGGCGTCTACATGTACCGCGAATACCAGAACCGCAAACTTAACGCCCCCTTCTGGACCATCGAGCTCAAAGAGGACAACATCAGCTTCAGCAGCTACCACGACAGCATCCCCAATGCAGATGTATCAGGTTTGCTAGAGGACGAAGGGAATGAAGTGGCACCAAATGGACAACTATCCTTGAGTACTCCTATAAACATGTATAATGCTTAAACCCCATTCAAAAAAGACTTTATGAAAATAGACCAGCATTGTTTTTTTAATGTTCGATTATAACCGGGACTGGACATCTTGTGTAAGAGATGAAATATGTTTCGTGAAGACTACAAGGGAGCTGACGTGTTAGGAAGAACTCCCTAAAATGGATTGACACAGAGACATGTTCTCTAGTAGCACTGAACGGGAAGGTACTTGGAAACTGTGGTGCAAAGTGGGATTTACCTCACCTTCATAAAACTGGATATAACGCAGAAGATCAGGTCTCCTGTGTATCACCACAAAATATTATAACCAGTGGCCCTCAAAAATAAGTGACTGAATTCACTATAAAATTGCCCAGGCAATATTGGAACCCTTGTTTTCCAAGGGAACGCATAAGGCAGAGATGCAGTTGGTCAGACAACTGTTAAAGCAGCCTTACGTTTGCAAGTAAAAAAAAAAAAAAAAAAACTTGGTGGATAACTGCTTAAAAAAATATTTTTTGTGCAGATGTTGACCACAGACAGCTGCTGGTATAAAAACCAAGCACTGCACAAAGATGTTATACAAAAATTAAAAAATGACTAATGAATATTATTTAATTAATGGGGAACCTGTATGAACCTACAATAAGGGCAATGGCAATAAAGAGTTTCAGAAAAACAAATCAATGACATATAATTGATACAGCGTGTACTGCATATTGGGACTGTCTTAACCATGTCATTGCTTTTGTGTTTTAAGAAAGGCATAATGTGTACAGAAGAGGGCAGTA